>NC_132810.1:21334676-21634676 GCF_048594095.1 Paramormyrops kingsleyae
GTCAAGGTCTCCAAACTTATATTACAACATACTGAGACAACAAATATAGATTGTGCTCTGTCCAAACTGCACATGCCTGAATCCTTACAAACTGCCAGAATGTAGGATTGTGGACTGCAGTTGCTTGAGTTACTTTTAATAAAGATTCCTACTTTATTTAACAGGGCACCATCACAAAAGTTTTTAGAAAACATTTTGAGGCTGTTTGAAGTGTGGGTGATAATGTTTTGTTTTTTTTTTTTTATCATTTTCCTCCATTTTTCTGACCCCAGGGGCACCGGAGGTGCTTGGATACCCTGGCAGATTCAGGGGGCTCAGCACTTGACAGTAGCCCTTAAATATGTAAAATTGTGTGTGAAATTGGGAAGCAGCAGCAAGGTGACATTATGTCCGCGCGCCCAGGACTTTTAAGTTCCCCCCTGCCTGGTCGATTGTGTTAAGATTTCTCACAAGCCACAGCTGTAGCTATGTATAAGCAAACATTTTAAAGAATCCCTATAAATATAAAACTTGCATTTCAATGTTAAAAATACACTCAGAAAAGCGCCGACAGCTTTGTATGAAGACTATTCTTGAAGAAGCATTAACTATTCAAAAAAAGCTTGGGTTTTTACAGGAAAACAGCCACGGGATGCAATGTAGACAAAGATATTTTTGCAACACTGCCACAAGGAATGTTACTTGTAGGCTTTATAGCGGATTTTGCACATTTCGTTCAGGAAAAATAGCGTTTTTTTTCGTTCCAGAAACGGAGGTCCTTACTGGATTGCCATGTCTGGCCAATTCGAATTCACTTTCAGTAAGTAATAAAATTGCCTTTGGAAATGTATATTGGCTTTCTATCCAAATACTTCAGTAAATATATTTGGTAACACTTTACATTAACTGCACTTTCATAATGCATTCATTATACATTCATAGAACATTCAGTGCACCTTCATAATGCATTCATAATACATACATAAGCAACATATAAGTATACCTTAACATCCTAACATACCTTAAGAGCTTTAATATACATTAACAACAAACATTATATCATTATAATGTTTGTTATTATCATATAATGTTTGTTATTAATGTAAACTACAGCTCTTAAGATATGTTAGGATATACTTAGATGCTGCTTATGAATGTATTATGAATGCATTATGAAGGCATCATGAAGGTGCAGTTAAGTTTTGCTCTTGAATGCATCAGAATAAAATATTAAGAAAACAGCACAGGATCATTGTCCTGCCGTGATGTAGTTCCCCACCCAGGTGCCACGTGCAGGAATAAGCCCCATAGTTCACCAGTCAGAGGATGGATGCCATAACGAATTAGGTGTTTGGGGCTTTGCCTGTTCAGTCATGTGCGGCATAATGACCTCAGTCAACGACAGACCTCAAGTACAACCATAAGATTATAATATATGATAATGATAATAATTATGTTACTAGTTTATGTATTTATTGTACTGTACTTTTTATCATTATTTTAGTGTACTTATTGAAAAAAAGTTAACTGTAATACAGTATGCCATGTTACACGCACTGTAAGTACGCTCTATGATATTCGCACAATGACAAAATCGCATGACGACATATTTCTTGGAACGTATCTGTCGTTAAGTGTCACATGACTGTAATGTTATGTGACGCTTCACTGATATTTAGCACTGATGAATATTTTTCCATTATCACACAATTTAGCACAAATGACACTGAATCATGAAGTGTGTGGATTTGCACACACACAATCCTCAGGCGTGTCTAGTGAAAGTTGGCTGCCATTTCCCCTGATATACAGGCTCCACGCTTCAGTGAGTGAGTGCTGTATGTCTCCATGCACAGAAAAATGACACTTCATTGTATCCCCTAAGCGTTGTATCACTGGGGAGACCCCAGACAGCAAAACCATGATGTTCTATCTGTAGAGGTTTACGCTTAAATTGTCCTAATAGAATATATTGAAACTGTTAAATTAATCCTGAACATTTCTTTTCAGTGGGATGTGGAGATAAATTACAATAGCTGTCCTCTTCATATAAGTGATTATTTTCTCATACACAAGGGCTACTAACTGATTTGAGAGACTGAGTCAAATGCTAACATATGCTATTCGCTTTGGAAGCTAATACATGGGAACTTTCCATATCGTCATTTATTACATTTGCTGTACAGCTTACTTATGCACAATTTGTTGGCTGCAAAACTGTATCTTATTACATAAGTAAGAGAAAAGGCTTCTGAGGCAAAAAGATGTTAAGAAAACACACATTTTCACCTGATTGCAGCTGTTGGGAAGTGTAGTAACACCTTCTTGTCAAAATAAGGAACCAAGAATGTTGCAGTGGCTGTGAATAGGTTATATTAGAGCAATAAGGAATTGCGAATGTCCCTGCGGTTTCTCATTTTCATTACAGTAATATTTTACAGAATTCAGAAAGTTTTTAGGTTAGACAGAGAGTGATGCAGGAAGAGTTTGGTGCAGATTATTGCTAATGTTCTGCATGAGGAACATGATTAGCTTATGTTGGACTGTGTGTCTGGCATCGTGGGTGGACCCCAGCCTTGTGCCCTATGCTGCCTGGGAAAGGATCCAGGCCCCAGTTGTGTAGAATAAGCGCTTAGAAGATAGATGCATGGACGGATGATCGATGGATCCTGAAATTGGTCTAGGTACCGGTTTACTCACGGAGTGGTAAAAACCTGCAACTGACATTTGGATCATTTCAATGTTTCATATAAAACTACAGTTTTTTATAAATATTTTTTAGAACCCCTATGTCAGCGAAGTCTCACGTGCATTTTTTTGTGCATAAACTGGAATTGGGGACAGTACTGAGATCAGTAGAGAACATTATTGTGGTGACTATAAAGGGATACATGTTCCACGCTATCTGACTCAAGGCTAGCGAGCCTGATCCACAGAGCCCCGGGGTGGATGTGGGTTTTGTGGATGACCTCTCGATCAGCCAATAATAAAGCAATGGGTCTCAACTCCACTCCTGGGGACCCACTGTTATTGGCTGATTGAGAGGCCATCCCAAAAACCTGCACCCGCATTGGCCCTCCAAGGAACTGGTTCCAAATCCCTGCTAGAAACCTTCATATCCGCACAATTTTAAAAAAGTTTGATAAGTCGGCAATAGAAATAGGTTGCAGGCTGTTGCTGTACATAGCCCGATGGCTTGTGGTGATTGACTTAGGTAGCACATTTGCCTCTTCACACTCACGAAGTGGCTATCCCCAGCTGGAGTTTGCATTAACACGGGGCCTTTGCTAACCGAGGATTGGGATCACTTTCAGTTCTTATTTTAGCGGGGAAATTTACAGTTCCTGGCAGGTGTCGGTTGATCTTTTTTCTTTTCCTCTTAGGTTTGCTTGTGTTGCAGGACAAAAGCCACAAGCCGGTAATATATTTGGTTTACTTGCTCCCGATGAGCCAAGAAAGGAAAGCAAAATGTTGCACCAAGTATCTTATTCAGGTCCTCAAAGGGCTGTAAAACAAAAGCAGTTATCGCTTTAGAGGACCAGGACCATAAAACACATCTTGCGTTCTTCACTGTCATTTTGTTTCTGAGCAACCACATTTTTCTGAAAAGGGACTTAATCCACAAACACAGGTGAATATTTTACTGGAGAAATTTAGGTTTAAACCAAGCTTAAGGGTTTTATGAAAGGACCCCATTTGAGACCTCTGAGTAAACTACAGTTATATCATTTACCGATTCTGTGCTAGTTTGCACACCGAACATGACCAGGTGAAATCTAAATGTGTCTCTTTTCAACATGGCTGTGGAAAAAAGTCTTTTTAAACAGTGAGTCTTACCTCATGTGTTCTGAGATTACTCCCAATACATTATGGGTAACTGGGCAATTGTTAAGCAATTCACAGCAGCATAGTAACATACTGTATGTCTCATGTCATTACTGTTCATTATTGGAGTTTGCAAAAAAAACTGGAGACCCCAAAAATGGTGCTGCTCAAAGAGATTCCCTCGACAGTATGTTTTATTTTATGAAGAGAAATCAGACTGAGGTGCAGTATTACCCCTTGAAAAAGGTGAACTGGCCAATTCTAAGCCTACAGAATGCCTGCACCCTCCGTAATAGACTGAAAGACTCTAACAGACAGCACATCTGAAGGGTAACACTTTACTTGATGAAACACAAATAATATAGTATGTTATTACTTATGTATTAATTAACCGCAAACTAACTCTTACTTACATAGTGCTCTCACATTAATTTATCATTAATTAATCGTGATGCATGTTTTATCAGTTACTATTTTTGTCACTCTGTTAATCCTGTAATTGTTAGTTATTGAAGGTACTACTGAAGGAACAAGTAATGAATAACAAGTGAAATACTGATCTCATGTTTGTTCATCATTAGTGAACCATGACGCATCTTTAGTCTCAAGTAGTGACTATATTTGTTCATGATTTGTTTATGATTTGTACTTCAGTAGTAACTGAGTTATTACTAAGTATTTGTAATTCGTCAAGCAAAGTGTTACCATCTTGTGCACCCCTCCTTACAATCGCTTGTAAAATCCAATTTAACTACATTTCTAAAGTATGCAAACCTCACCCTGAAAACAGGGCAGTGACAATTATAAGGAATACCACTTGACCAGCAGTGACTCAAAAGCAAACTTCTTAGCTAGTGTTTAATTAGAAGCAATAGGTAACAGTTGATGACAGTCATGGTTGTAATGCATCATTAATTGAAAACATACTGAACGTGAAGTTTGGAAGTACTGGCAAGGGACTAGATTTTTCCCGGCTCAGAGTAATAACACATGACTGTGATTTTACAACCTAATCCCTCATGTTTGTAAGAAAAAAATCCCAAATCGTTACAGTGCTAGAGTATCCAAAACACACACATACACGTTGAATTAAACTCACAGTTACACTTGTTTTTGTTGGTATTTTTTCTTAACAACTCTTAACAAAGGTCTTCCCGAAAGGAAACTGGTCAATTCATGTTTTGAAATGATGGCAACTTCCTCCCCTTTTGTACTTGTGCCATTATGCGAATTTAAACGTCTCGGGAAGGGAGACCGCAAGCCAATTAAAGGCATGTGGCTTCCTCCCGGCCGTTCATGAAAACAACTGCTGAAAATGGTGAATGACTGGCTGTGGGAATACAGGCTGTTACCATCTTGGAGGTAGTGAAGAATGACAAAACACAACAGAATGCACTCAACAATGGGCAGGGAGCAGGCCTTATGTTTACAGCTAAGAGCAGGAGGCATTTTGTGTGTAGACTTTTCATTAATTCAAAGCAAAAATGTGAAGAGGAAATACACAGTGAACAATTCGATATGACGGACAAATGACCTCATTTAGTACTCTATAAAATGCCTAATAAGTTAAAAAATTAGAAAATGGGGCAGAAAGAGACATTTATTTTCATGGTTTATGCACCATATCTTTTGTTTGGAACTGTTCCTAAATCGGCATACTTCCAATCAATTAATGTCAAAGTCTGGCAAAATATATTAACGTAAAAATAACTGTATGAAGACAACTAGCTTGGTTATCAATTAACGAATGGTTGTTTTTGTTAGCCTCATAAAACAATATAAAATGTAACTTCTGTTCTTTATTATAACTTTTAATATTATAATGCCTATGGCAAGGCAGTGCCTTAGGGGCACTTTTGAAACGTGGTTTTCTGTGTCAAAGCAGTGGCCCTAATCGTACCATGGACAGACAAAGGCCTTTTAGCGAGCCTGATCTTATCTCAGACCTTCAACAGCTGCAGTAATGGAGGGTCAATACGCTACTAGCCTAACTTCCCTCTTCTTCATGTTGCTAAACATAGGTCCTTTGTGGCCCTGCCGTGAGAGTCCGGCGGCAGGAACGGCTGCCGAAGGCAGCAACCGAAATCCTGGGCAAAGCTGCTAAGGCAGCATTATTTAAAACGCACGTCCATCCATCTTTTAACTGCTTATCTTGCAGGGGCTGGAGTCTAGCCCAGAATCAGGATGGGATGCTAGTCCATCACAGGGCATATACACATACCAGTTAAAAGTCTGGACACACCTGCTTTTAATGCATTTGTCTCCATTTTACCTATGCTATTCAATATATATAAAAAGGCCTCAAGGCAATTAAATATTAATTAAGTATTAATTAATTAATATTAATACCAAATTTTGCAATGACCAAGAGAAATGTTCAAAACGACATTTTCTTAAATCTTAGACTCTTCAGAATAGGCTCCTTCTGCTTCGATGACAGCATTGCAGACTCTTGGCATTCTTTCAACCAGCTTCCAGATGTAGCCACCAGGAATGCTTCTCCAACAGTCCTGACGGAGTTTCAACAAGTTCTGGGCACAAGTTGGCTACTTTGCTCTTACTCTTCGATCCAACTCATCCCAGACCGGCTCTATATGGTTTAGGTCGGGTGACTGTGGGGGGGCAGGTTATCTGTCACAGTGCTCCATCTCTCTGCTTGCTCATGAGATAATACAGTACTTACATAACCTTGGGGTGTGCTTAGGGTTGTTATCTTGTTGAAAAATAAATTACTTTCAGTAGGTGTGTCCAGACTTTTGACTGGTACTGCATATATACTGCAGTTTAGAAACACCACTTTCTAACTGTGCCTAAGTGTATGTCTCTGACGGAGACCCGCACAGAGTAATCTACACACATGCACTTGCACACAGACAACAGAGGAGGGATTTGAACCCCCAGGGAATGGAGTCAACAGTGCTACTTTCTCAGTCAGCAACGCTCCCCCGCCCCCCATTACATAAAACCGAAAAATGACTACTGCCAGTGTACTCCATCACAGCCTGCCCTTTGCATTTCTGGGATGTATATTAATGTCCATGTCACATGATAAATGAAGGTTGGTAAATTTATTTGTGCATTTTTAGAGACTATAGTCATTCTAATAGGTCATTGGGGTGTTAATATTTCATTTTTATGAAACATTGCTTTACTTTAAAAACAGCGATTACTGAAATCCTCCAAGCTGTGAAAAAAAAAAAAAATGGGGATATGGAAGGATCAAGGTAAATGATTTAGTAAAGAGTAAGGCATTTGTATAATTTAATAAAGAAAGGTTTTCTTTTGTGGCAAATGTAAGCGTTCAGTTTTATTTTTCAGGAAGGCAATAGGTTTATTGGGACATAAATTACACAGGACTATGCGGCAGGAAATCCACCATTATACAGTTTAAATGTGTGAGGGTTTACATGTGTTAGAAGCTGGGGCTGATATCATACCACACAATGTGTCCTGCTAGCCACGTAATGTAAGGGCTCCAAAACAAATCTGCTTATGTGACTGTTTCGACATTTACAAGCTTATGATAGAAAGAATTATACATAAACTGTCATTCTGCACAATCAGAGGGCTAGCAATATTATAAAAGTTTCATTGTTACCGTTTTGTGATTGATATACATCACAGTCAGCAAGCATTCTTGCTAAATTAGAATAATGCAAAAATACACAAAACAGAGAGTGCCACCAATTTATCGTAAAATTAACAGCCTTGCAAATACTAATATGAAGTTATGAGGATTTAATGAGATGCTGATGTAACTTCAGTCAGTTTGTAATTGTGCAAAAGCTAAATGCAAATTTTGGGATTATATTATTTTAGGCAAAGCTGTTGGAGTACTCACAGTTGGAATAAATCAGATCAGGGGCCACTTTATAAGAATGCATGAAGTAATAATTTTAAAAGCAGCACTGGTGATTGTCCTGACGCTGCTTGTTCCTGTCCATGCAGAGTCATTATTCCTGAGAAAACCAGCAGGAGTGCGTTCAACCGCTAAGTGCTTCCCAGTATTATCATTTATCGTTTATTTTTACAATCCCAATAAAGCACAATCCTTTTTCTAACATATTAAACAACTTAGGTGGATAAAAGATGTTTCTAGCTAAGTTAACGTGTTACACATACCGTTTTTCTATTGATACATTTCCTGAAATCTGTTGAATGTAGTATTGATACATTTATCGTCTTGAACATATCGTGTCATCAAACAGATGAGAAACAATTCATGCAGCTGTATTGCTACGAGAAAGTGAGGTCACATATGCAGCCATAAGAGCCTCTTATTCAATGATGAACATGGTGATCAGGAACGTATCCCTGGAAGCCTTGATGACATCCCATAATGTACAAACAAGGCATTCATAATTAATAACCCTACTTTCAAATCATCAGTTTGTCCTGAATGGACTATGCTCAACCACTCTTTCTGTCTCTCTCTCTGTTTCTCTCTCTCTCTCTCTCTCTCTCTCACACACACACACACACACACACAATCCTGACACCAATGGTGTAAGGCCTACATGCCCCTAATTATTTTTAAATGAATAATTCTTGCATTTACCATTACCGTAGCTTTACACTTCATCATCGACTACCAGTATCTTGAAAACATTTAGAACTCTATGAAATATATTTTCCATCTCTTGCAGTAGCTAGAGGGGAGGAAAATTTCCTGGCTAAAAACAAGAACCATATTAGCAGCTCAGTCCATTAATCACAATTCAGTTTGAGTGTAATTCAAAACTTTTTAAAACTTCTGTTGAAAACACACTGCTCCTGGAGAGAAGTGGTTTTACGAGTGCAATAAATTTGTCGGTGTGTATTCACTAGAAATTATAAAAAAAAATAACTGCAGTTGACCTGTGACAGCTAAAGAAAGTTCACTCACTTCAACCAGTGTGTTGTTGATACAAACTGATTGTCAGAGCAGCCTAGCCAAACCGTAGTCAAACCCACTAGCAACAAAGTACATGCAAACCACCCAGAAGGCATTTGCACTTGGCACTACCGAGTTATTTTTATTGTTGGTGGTAAACACTGTTACAGGTTGTAACAGAATGTAAAATAATGTATGACAAATATACAACACGGTAAAATAAGTTAAACTGACATTTTCTGCTATTTTTTCCTTATTATTGACATTTCAACATACTGGAACAGTTTTTTGTGAGTTCTCATGAGCTTTATTGAAAACACCAGAAGTGATCTGGCCGTCCATTTATCTTGCATTTATTTCTCCTAAACAGTGTCATGTGGGCCACCATGGAGCCTTCGCCCAGCAGCACGAGGCTGAGGAACATCTCAGGGCAAAAATTCCCAGCAACCTAGTATCTTGGGTTTGCTTGACCGCCATTTTTTGGGGCTTCAGATGCCATATCTTGAGAGTGGCAACCCCTAACAGGCAAACTGTAGAAGTACCCCTGGATGAGACCCATCAAACTTGGCAAGAACATGCCCCAACACACACCACTGAGAGAGAGAGAGAGAGAGAGAGATAGATAGATAGATAGATAGATAGATAGATAGATAGATAGATAGATTGATTGATTGATTGATTGATTGATTGATTAGGTGTCTATATCTCTGTGGGGACTCTCCATTCATTTCTGTTGCCATAACTCTAATCCCAACATGATGACCTTAACCCTTACCTAGCCGGAAGCCTACCCATAAGTAACCAAACAAAATACAAGTCATAGAATTTTATAAATTTGAGTTTCCCCTTGTGAGGACCAACAAAATGGTCCTCACAACATCAAAATGGTCCTCACGACATCAAAATAACAGTTTTTTTCTCCATGTAGTATATACATCATGCACACACACACACACACACACACACACAGCATGCTGGACTTGTGAGTGCTTCACTCCGTACCACTATGCCAACTCCGAATTTCCCCTTATTCAAAATTTCAAAATGACTAAAGTAACAAAGTCAATTGATTTCATAGCTTACCTCATTTTACTGTGCCTAGTAGGGCAGTTTATAAAACAAAAGTGGCTGCAGCTAAGTGAACTATAAATTTCCAAGCTGTACTGAACTATAGAGGAAATGAGTTGGGCAAATATAAATGATTTGATGCATGGCTCATAGCTCCAGGCCAGTAAGCCGCCTACTACAAATACAGCAATTTAAATTTTACATTATATTCATCAGGCCAGTGACGGTCGTCACAATTCTGTGACTCAAAGCCGACGACAATTACAATGACGGCGTCAACTGCCAGGTGGGCTGGGCCAAATCCTGACCATAAAAAGTTCTTTTGCAATATTACAGCCCTCACTGGGTCATTTCAAGAAAATTAGAATTAATGCATAGTTGCTGTGCATAGTTGCTGTGCAAGTCTGATTAGACAGTCTTGATACTCGAGGGAGCTATGTTTACTTGAATCTCTAAAAAAATATGAATAGCTAATATATATAAAAGTATATACATAAGAGTATTGCATATACAGTATATAGGCAGTTTTTATTAGACATCTTTAAGTACTTGTCAAACAACAATGTAGGGAAAAAATAAGTGCAATTAAACAGGAAACACAAATATTGTGCTTTATGGGGCAGTGCTGTATTTTTTAACCAATAAAATATTTTTTGCAAACTTATCATCAGTTAACAGATCTGCAAGCAGCAGGGCTCACATATACAGGTGACCTAATCGTCAGTTTATTATTTTTTTCCTAAGAAACCATCTAGAATTTTCCACGGAAAAACGCTGGAACATTTTCCTTGCTAGCGGTTTGACCTTTGACCTACTCCAAGATTTAAAAAAAATTATAAACTTACAGCAGACCACATAATGCAATAATGTAACGAACTTAAGTGAAAACTTGCCAATTAATCTCTTTCTTTTGCTTCTCCTGTGCCACTTAAACTTCAGGGGAACCTAAATCCCAAAGTGAGCTTACTACACTCCTGCAAGCCCAGCCAAAAATTACAACTTTGAATGAAGAGGCTATTAAATCCAGAGGCTGTTAATGTGACCTATTAATTTTAACAACTCAGATACATTTCAGCACATTTAAAATTCTCACGTTTTAATGGGTAGTTACGTTAAGGGCAAACTGGGTTCTGAACCAGAAACTTTCAAAACGTTCACTGTTTTTAGAATTTTCCTTTGGGTGGAACTGGGTGGTGCTTATACAGTTCATCAAAAAATTACTTCAAAATCTTTTTTCATTTTCTCAAGGGTAAAGAGAATATGAGTATGGTTAAGTATAATATAAATTTGCAATCATACCCTGTGGTCCAACAGAAAGACATTTCGCTTTCACCACATGTTTTCCATAAAAACCTGACCTCCAAAACCAATTGTACAAACATTAGGATTTTGGGGCATTTAGGAGCAACTACAAAATTAGGATGTAAATGTAAACTTAACTGTATTTCGGAAATAACTAGGTTCTTAACAAAGACCAGCTTATAGACTGTACTTTTAGCGAATTCCATATAGGTCTAATATTATAAGGTGAGCAAGGATTATGAATTACGTGGACCCAGGCCACATCTATCAGTAAATAATACTGATTTCCATTATAGGCCTACTATTAATAAATAATCTTTTCAAACAGAATTGTTTTATAGTTTAAGTTATTTCTCATAAGTAAGTTTTTCATGTCATTGACTAAACAGAACACTATATGCCTGTGTGACCCCAGCCTTCGTCGTGTCCCCGTTTGGCCAGCAGGTGTTGCTGGCCATTATCTTCTCCTCCCTGCCTCTGGTCAGGCCCAGTGTGTTCTTCCGTTTCCCCAGCCTGCTGTAGGGCTCATTGGGTTGAGTGTGCGGCTCGGAGAACGGTAACCCTATGGGTTTGAGGCCAACCCCTTCTGCTAGTTTCTGTTCTCCAGTGTTTATTTTCTGTTTGTTTTTTTCCATCTCGGTTTTCTTGTTCTAGATTTGCCCTGCTTCTGTTCTAGTTCTGCTTTATCATTGTGTTGTGTATCTAGTGTATGGTTTGTTTCCATAGTTTCTGTGTTTTTTTTTTTTATTTGGCTAAATTGGTTATTCTGCATCATGTCTTATTAGCCTTGTGTCTCAATGTAAGTGTCTGCCTCAGTCCACTCTTTAATGAGCCATTGTGCTCTATTGAAGTTACCATGTCTTACTGCTGCTCTGTTTGCGTTTTCTAGTTCTGCTCCCTGTGTTGCTCTTTTTTTCTCCATCTTGTTACCTTTATAGTATTTTTGTAGTTCTTGTTTTCCCCATTTGCCTTTGACCCCTCGCAGTCCCCTTCATTTTATGCCTTCCCTAGTTTATTCAGCTTGTTTAATAAACCCCTGTTGATCATCACTTCATTCTGCCTGCACCATGCTCCGGGTCTGTAACATATATAAACGCAGAAAGGCACTTAAATACCCCCAGTCATGTATTACAGAATATGAAACCTTTGGCGGTATGAAACTGATTATGTTTTTGGATCGAGTAGCAAGTTTATATTCCGATTTTAGTGCAAAACTGAAAAAAAAATCTCTTTGACAAATCATGGAATTTAATTTTTGCTATTCCTTCTCATGTCTTTTAACAGCCGCAATATTAGTACGTTCAGATTCATGAAAGCTGTTGCTGAGAATAATTATTATTTTGGGAATGATGTCTCCAATAAGCTGTAGTTTTAAACATCATCGGCCTGTAGTTTTCATGATCTGAATTCTAGTCATTTAACCCCCTGGGGTCTGAGGCTTCTTTTCCACTTTCGGGGTAGTCTGACATGCCTTGACATTTCCATTATCAAAGGGGGAAGTGAAATTCTGAACCTAACTGAAAATGGGTGAGTATATTTTATGTGACATACGTCACGTGAATTCATTCATAGATTTTCCATACCTACCGGTCCTAGGCAGGGCCGCGGGGGGTCCGGAGACTATCCCGGACAGGCGCAAGGCAGGGAACAACCCGGGATGGGATTCCAACTCACCGCCCCGAAATCTCACACGTGGGCCTGGGTTCCATAACTGCGTAGAAGATGGGACGTAAATTTGAATAGTGACAATTCTTACGACGTGAAGTTATAGTAATATGCCACTAGATGTCATCATTTGCCCACGAGTTAAGAAATGCATGATTAAATATCTGATAGCCATACGCTTATTTAAATTTAATAAAAGGCTCGTGGTGTCCTACCAACAGGCAGACGAAATTGCAGAGTTTTCGCGTATGAAACTGAAATTGTTTAATATCCTTTTATTAGTTACAGTGATTATTAATGCAAACGGAGTATAGGTAATTGGCGGTCTCATCCCAAAAACAACAAAAAATGGAATGAGTTTTGGAAATATGCTCTTCACACAACAACATTACACTCCAGGATGGCTTGTAATCAGGAGGATTTCTGTGAGTGATAATAGGCCTATTGTACTTAAGTATTGTGCATTTAAATAAGGTCTAATTAATGTCTCGATTAATTAATTAAGTTTAATTCCGATTTCAATTTCAGCCAGCAGAGGGCAGAATACTATAACTTTTCAACTGGTCTGTTGGTAATGTGTTCGTTACTATATGGGGTCTTTACTGTCATGTATTGCATTGTTTGTTGTTGGTTTAAGTACCGAAGCTTTCATTCATAATTATAACAAGTTACAACTATATAGCCTACCAGGGCAGATAGAAATAACTACTGCACAACAATAGGCTTTTCTTATACAAAGCAAAGTACCGTTGTAAATGCATTTATTTTTCTACCGTTTCTAAATTACTCAGAGATACATAGCCTACCAAATAAATAAATACAAAATAAAAGTAAAATTACTAGGTCATTAAGATCATATCCAGTGTTATGCTTTAGAATATCTTTGCATGCTGCTGAAACGAAGTTGCATGTGAATAAATGCAAGTTTTTTTTTAAAAAACTTTCTCATAAAAATATTGTACATTCGCTGCGAACCCCACGCCCCGCCTCAATTGATTTGTGTTTTATTCACGTGCAGGGCTCATGGACTGTACGCCACTTATCTGGTTAAATCATTCCCAACTGAATGATCGCACGATTAATGCACATGAATCATGCAGAAAGGTGTGTACCGCACGGACAGTAAAGTGAGTTGTCTGTTGATTTTAACCAACAGAATCCTTACATCATGTTACGTAGGAGTGGGAGATGGCGGAGCGCTGTAAAATCTCACACGAAGAAGCGATCACTCACTAGGTCAAACGGCCGTCTTCGTAATGTGTGCCCATTTTTGTCGTGGGAGAACCTATTTAATCAGCGTCTCTTCTCACCCTAGTGAAAATAGTCCTTTAAAATGCTGCGTTTAAAAACCCACAGAAGTACACTATATGTTATTTTGAAACTTAAATGTTGGGGGAGAAGGATGGAGAAAAACTTTGTTTTGACCCAAGTGTGGTTTTTAACGCGGTCCGCTAAGGATTTGCTTTGAAACACTAAATATAAACCCTGTCGTGAAGAATAATAGTAATTCCACATATGATCACGTCAGATATTTAATTTTAAAAGGGTTCATCTAAATTAAACAAATGCCTATATATTCCTGTTTTGGCAGGGCCACATATCACTTTTTAAGAAGAGCAAAAAGAAAAGAAGAAAAATTTTAACAGAAAATGGGTGGTATAGCGTTGCTTGAGATTAGTTCAGTTACGTTTTTATGGTAACTTGGCAACGATATTTTACATCAAAATGTGCCACCCAGTGCGCAGGCTGAATCACATGAGTTTTGTGGTTATTTTAATGTCTTGGAAAATTGAAATTACGTGCATTTGTACTCGTGTCAAGAGCAAACTTGTAGTGTTTGAATGGGGATTTGTCAGTCATATCCAAGGAGACAATAGTGCAAACTGCACATGCTTAAAAAAGCATATTCAATTAATGTTATTTATAGCTTTAGATACTGTAGATTAACCAGCATAAGCCAGTCTCAGCATGAAGTACTTAGGATATTCATCTACTTCCAGCCGCGTATTCAGAACACGGTCACACTGAGCTTGGATCCCGGCCCAGGAAAATCCATTGCAGGCGGGAGGGGAACACCTGGACAAATTTTAATGAATTAAAAGTCATAGTACATAATCCTGAATGGCAGCTCAATTACCTTTATTTGCTTATTTTTATATATATATAAACCCATGCTTTATATTCCAAACACATTCATATCACAAAACAGTATATAGATCCATCAAAACACAATAGCATACAGGAATGTGCAAAAATGCCCCCCCCCCCCCCTTAAAACGTTGTGATTATTTGGCTTTTCTGTGAATTTTACACTCTCCGTACAGGTTTATTCCATGAACTGCTGTACTTATTGTTTGTTTTCTTAGACTACTCTATAGTTTTTATTTTTAGTGGCCCCGTCCCCATCCTTTGTCATTCTTTGACCTTCTTTTTGTCCCGCTTTTCCTTGCTCTGAGTTCGCTTGGCACTGCCTTTGACTGTAGCTGTTTTGTTTCCTGTATTTGCAGAGTATGTTTGACTTTTTTGCTTCTTGACAGAGAAATTTCCTGCCTGGGTTAGCGCTGACGATCCTCTCCCAGGGACAGAGTTCTTTTTCTGTGCTTTTTTCTCCTTCTTGATTTTCACTCGCTGGGGGAGTACAGTAGGCTTCGTTCTGGGAGGCTGCTTATTGGCTGCAGCCTTACCCCCGGCTGATTGCCGGTTGGCTGCGCCCCTCTGGGGGGTGGGGGTAGCTTCCGCTTTCGGTGAGGTCATTCTTGGTGTGGTCAGCCTCGGCTTGCTTGTAACTGGTACCTTGGTAGTAAATCTCACTTTCTTCAGTGGAGATCTGGTAGGTTTCTCGTTGGATGCCAGTACTGTCACTATAAAGATTTGTTCAGGATAAATGAGGATAAAAGTGAAATCTATCACTTTCGAAGAAACATTTGAACATGTTTTTTGAAAATGATTTTAAATACATTTTTCGACTTATTTCTGTGAACACTTAGATGACAATGTTACAAACATTTAATCTTAATAACGATTCTTCCAGCTTTTGTGCAAATTCTAACTTATAGATACTTTTTATTAGTTATCAACTAAATTGAAACAAAATGTTGAACACATTCAGATTACATGGACATCTTTATTGTCCATAGCATATCTAAAGGAAATATAAAATATTTAATTTCACTGGGGAGAAAAATGGAAACGTGTTTGTAACGTTTGATAAATGCTGGTGTTATAAGACAATGCTAAAAACAAATGGTGCGATGGTCTCTGCAAATCAATCTTACATCTCATGCATTGTTCCTTTGTAATTCCTGAATAATTAAAAAAATCCAGGAACTGTCACCAAAACCAAATTTCATAGCATGATTATTAAAAATGTCCAAAATCACTACTGAGTATGATGTAGTAAAAACTTACATTCTCTTGTAACAAAAGGTACTGTTTTCCCTTTAACTTTCACAGGAAATGATTTTTGTTTGCATTTTCCAGGTGGCGCCCTCCTAGGTAAATCATTCCCAAATACAAAATGCAACCAGCATGTGAGAGGTTATATTTCACATCACAGTTAGGTGGCTCTTGTTCCTAAAAATCTGTGATCATGGCTGTGGAGTGGAAATCCAGAGCCCTAACGACACGCTATTGTATGAATCAAAGCATACAGAATGTTGATGAGGTTTTGTCTAAACTGAAAGTGAGGAAAGCAGGCTTATTTTCTGCAGAGAACATAAATACACACACATACTTTTATTATATGCTTGTACATTAAATAATCAACTTAAAATTCTAAAAAGCCAACTGATTACTTATTGAAAATATACATGTAAAGACGAAGGATTTTATTCACTTTTTGAAACGTATTAGTCCTTTAGGCTTTTAGAAACATCCATCCCTCAGAACTATTTTCAATGCTTTAAATTAGTAAGCAAATGATAATGAGTTAATTTTATTAATTAAGTATACACTAAATACCTGGAAGGGTCCATAAATTTGTAGATGGTTCCAAATGGAGACAATGTAGTGGGATAGGAAGTGGCCATGAAGTATAGTTCTCCTACAAGAGAGAATTGTATCCATTTGTTATCAATTTGAGATGATAAAGGTCTTCATTTATGAGAAGGTTAGAAGGATCTGTCCATTTCCCAGAGAGAGATGTCTGTAAATTGGTCATAAACACTTTACCCACTTCATCCTCGGCAAAGGAAATAATGAATTTGTGGTGATGATTGATCAGTCCGGGGAAAGAGCAGGTCTTTGTGTTGCCCATGCAGACGGATTTCTCACTCCAAGCTCCCATTTTGTCTTCCTCTAAGGCCATCAGCCGCCTTGGGAAGAAACAGCACAGTCATCATACTGGCAAAAAGCGATTTTAACTCGCATCACAGTTCAGAATTGAAGAGCAACTTTCCAAAACTCACTCAGTCCACAGGGTACGTTTCTGAGAGAATTTCTGTGCACTTTGGAAATGTAACGAAATTTCGATTACTGTTGGATTACTGTTGGATTGTTTGAGGAATGACTGAATTTTTGTTCCAAATACTGTAACATATAATGAGGAAGCCTGACTTTAGGTCATTGGTGGTCCCGTCTCAAAAACAACCAAAAATGCACTGGGTGACTTTTGGAATGTTTTTTTGGAAATCTTCAACTGTGCAAAGTGACAGATCTGAACCAGTAAATAATTCATAGATATTTTATAAATATTTATATAATGGTGAAAATCAGAATAGTTGCTATATTATTATAAAAAATATGTAATGTTTGTGCAACCGTACTCTTTGTGTTACAAAGATGTTAAATACTTAAAGAACAACTTGTAATATGCGTATATTTGTTAAGTCTCTTAAAGCTCTACTGATTTTATTGTCCATTTGTTGCGATACATATGAATTTAAATGGATATGAAGATAATGTTATGGATCAAAAAAAGAAGAACAGAAAAGATTTCCTACTTTTACCCAGTCATGAAGTCTCCAAAGATGTACAATCCGTTCAAATTGGGTGACTCACATCCTCTGTACACATAGCCACCGGTAACTGATTTTCCAACGTGGTGACCATATGCGAAAATCGGAGGTATATCGCCTAAGCAGTGAACATAAGGAACAAAACAGACAGAACAAAAACATATATAGAAAAATCAATACAGAACTTGCTGTGTGAACTTTGAGCAATGCAGTTAAATGAATTCTTCTAAATAAGGTGCAAGTTGCTATCTTCAAAGATACTATGGAAACAGGAATAGGAGGTTGGCGAAGGTTGTTTGTTTTTGTTTATTTCTTTAATCTTAGCCACTGACCAGCCTTCGTCTTCTGGCAACATCCTTACCTAGTGAGGAGTTGTGACACAGCTTGGCATCAAAGCACTCAAATCCCTCCTTAGCTCTCCAGCCATAATTGCCTCCTTTCACAATGATGTCTACCTCCTCGTAACGGTTCTGGCCCACGTCGCCACAGAAGATCCGCCCTCTCCCACGCCGGGTGACGGGGTCGCCGCGATCCACGGAACAGCGCCACGTATTCCTGACTCCGTACGCGTAGACCTCGGCCCGCGCACTGGGGTCGGCCACGAACGGGTTGTCCGCCGGAATTCTGTAAGGCTTGCCGTCACTACTGCCTCCATCCACATCGATACGCAGAACCTTCCCTAACAGGGCACTCCTAGGCACAGAGAGGAAAACTGCATTTCAAAATCACTGGGCTGCCTCAGAAGACATCTGTGAGATTCCTTTGTGCGTGTTGTTTAAGAACATAAAAACAAATGTATATTAACAATACTAAGCAAACGAAAGTTGCAAACCTTGCATGAAATAAGAGCACAATGCAATGGGATCATGGATAAAGATTGTTGTTGTCATTTGTTACTCAGTTAAGCATATGATGTAGAAGAGGATTGTTATGTTCATTTTTTTGAAGGTCTTACCCAAAGCAACTTACAACAGAGGGAAGTTACTATGTGTGTGTTCCCTAGGATTTGGCATCCAGGATCTGTGCGTCATTAGCGCAATGCTCTACTTTCTGGGCTATGGAAGCTATCGCATCCTGTGTATCCTCTTACTTATTTTGGGAATTGCCAAACAGGCCAAAAGGGTCCCCTGCTTTCCCACCGTCCCCAGTGAAGATGTACATGTAGCCGTCCTGGCCGAAGAGCAGCTGACCGCCGTTGTGATTGGCTGCAGGCTCATCGATCTCCAAAATCACCCTGGAAGTAGTCAGTGTCAAAGCATCTGTATTATCATCTCAGCTTTATGATGCATGGGTCAAACACAAGGAAATATAATGTTTCATTGGTTATAGTTGGTTAAACAAGTAAATATTAGAATATCAATATTGTTATATAAACATGACATATTAAGACAGTAAAATCCAAACATATGGACATAAGACCAAATATCAGAGATTGCAGGGTATGAATGAAATCTGTTCACTAAGTCAGTCTTTAAGTTGAATTTGTAGGTAAGTCGAAACGGTAAATTTAGTACATATACAGTACAATGCAATACATTACTGCTAAAGCAAACTAAAGTAGGCAAACATGACTTGTGTTTGACTTTGCTGTACAGTGGTAGAAACATAGATGAGTGACATATGATGCACACTCTAATCTGCTGTAATTTCCTGTAGGCGAGACTCAACATGAAGTCCAATGCATCCTTTAAAGGAAAGCCTGAAACCTATCTTATAACTTCCATTTCACTGCATGCACTGT
Source organism: Paramormyrops kingsleyae (assembly GCF_048594095.1). Classification (NCBI taxonomy): domain Eukaryota; kingdom Metazoa; phylum Chordata; class Actinopteri; order Osteoglossiformes; family Mormyridae; genus Paramormyrops; species Paramormyrops kingsleyae. Next base: position 21,354,085 of record NC_132810.1, read on the forward strand.
CTAACTGATTTATTTACAGTTGTACATATATTTTATATATTGATCATCCATCCATCTATCCATCCATCTTCCAAACATTTATCCAGTACAGGGTTGCAGAGTGATTTATATCATTGTAAATAATAATTATACATATCGGGGGTCTTGTTAGGCTTTTAAAACATCCAGGGCTAAGTCTAGAGACCTAATCTGTCTAACGGTTGTTAAAACATTTAAGCTAAACAAACCGGGGCTTCAGCGTCAAATGTGACGTGTGAGATGCAATTAATGTTGCTCGTCCTTAAGGTGGTATTACACCAACTGATAATATGCGTGTGCAAAAACTTCCTAATCTGTTCGCTACTTGCCTTGTCTAGGCCTGTAATATACATTCTTCCTGTACAAGGTTATGGGGGACCTTGGTGCGTATCCGAAGCAGCAATGGATGAATGCAAGGCAGGAGAGCACCCTGGACAGAAGGCTAGTCTCTTACAGGTCCCACATACAATCGCGAATCATGGACAACTTTGTAATCCCAGTTCATTAATGGCCACTGGCATACAGGAACTGAGCCAAATCTGAGCCGTACCATAAAGGGAGACTGGTTACAGCACGGTTCCAGCTTGCCTCGGTTTTCCACTGCAGAAGGATTTGCTCGGTAAAGGCGTGGCCGGGTTTGGAGAGCGATAATGACATAGAACCGAAGAGTTTCTTTACTGTTCAAATGGTGTGCGTCATGATTTATTATGTGTTAATTTCCACTAACACGTCTTAGAATCACTGTGCTGTATTAGCAATAAACGCTAGCAGAATCAGCATTCGCTTACATAAATTTGCATTACGAATCCTTTCTGTTCAGCTGTTCTATAGTACTTTTTTAATTAGCAGGTTGGAACTTTCCAAGTTTAAGAGTTATTGGGAATGCGATACATCACAGAAGCGGATCATTGGTATAGCCGTGCATTTCCACCAATCAGATGGTGGTGTAAGCAGGGCCATGTCAACACTCGGGTACAGCTTGCATAATTTCCAATGGAAAACTGTCAATTCAGGTATGGCTTGATTCTTGGTGGCAGTAGAAAAGCAGCATCACTGAATGCATGTGGACTACCGAAGGAAACTGGACTCACCAGAGCAACATGGAGAGAACATGCAAACTCCACATACCTGTACAGAGAGGGAGGTAGAATATTTCTCTCAACCTTGGAGGTATGAGACTACAGCGCTACCCTCTGAGCCAATACACCGTCCCCAGAATAGCATTCATGTAAATTACTAATACATGGATGAAAGCCAAGCCCAAGGGTGCAAGGTCCATTTTGGTGACTTGTCAGTAGTCTTTGGCTTTCCAAAAACATTCCAAAGCTACACAGAAAAATGGAACTCAATTATCAACTGAATAATTTTCTAATTATTATCTTGTAAAGTCTGCAAAGAGGCTGGATTTGAAAATGGATGTGCCGACACACCAGTAATCACAACTACATGAAAATCCAGGGGAAAAAGAATGGTTAAGTTAGCACAAGATAGTTGTTATTGAATTGCTACTGGTAACTTCAGGTATAAAAGAACCATAAATGTAAAGGAAATTTACAGTACCAGTCAGAAGTCTGGACATACTTGCTTTTAATTAATTTGTCTCTATTTTAACTGTGTGATTCACCTTATAGTAAAAGGCCTCAAGGCAATGAAGTAATACATATCAAATATCGCAACAGCCAAGACAAGTGTTCAATAGCTCAACTTTTCTCAGACTTTAGACTCATTAAAATAACCCCCTTTTGCTTTGATGACAGCATTGCAGACTCTTGGCATTCTTTCAACCAGCTTCCAGATGTAGCCACCTGGAATGCAACTCTGAAAGTCCTGAAGGGTTTCCTACAAGATCTGGGCACAAGATGGCTGCGTTGCTTATTTACTGTTCATCCCAAACCAGCTCTATAGGGTTTAGGTCGGGGGATTGCGGGGGCCACGTCATCTGTCACAGCACTCCATCTCTTTGTTTGTTCAAAAGATAATGTATTTATGTAACCTTGAGGAGTGCATAGGGTCATTAATCTTGTTGAGCAACAAATGTTTTTTTTTTGGTCTGGTGTGACTTTTAACTGGTCCTGTAGATGTTAATATTTTCCATCACTTTGCGATTTTATAGTAGCTTTCTTTATGTAATATCATGCGTTGGTTATATAACACAAGGTCGTGATGATATAGCTGTATATATGTATATATATTTTACAAAGAACAAGTGTTAGTGCCATGGGTGCTGAATCATTTACTCTTGGTTTACAAAGGCACGGTACCTCTCGGAGCTGGGGTCGGCTTTGTTCATATCATTCGCCGACACCCTCATCTCACTGATCCGGACCTTTTCCAGCTGATTCTTTATCATGATGGAGTAGTAGATGAAGAAACGGCCATTGCTCCGGTAACGGGGATGGAAAGCCATTCCTAGGAAACCCCGCTCATCTCCCAGCCAGGGCGTGGTCAACACTTCCTGAGTTATATCCAGAAAGGGCTCCTCGAGGCGGCTGCCATCTCGCAGGTAAACCCAGACGAAGCCCAGCTGTTCGGCCACGAACATGCGGTGTGTGCCGTCCCCACTGTGAACCATTAGCACAGGGTTCCTCAGCCCATTGGCCACTTCTGTCAGGCACAATTGCAGGCAGCCCTTGGGGTCCTTCGCCACCTTGCCCAGGTTGAGGTTGAGCATGGAGCTCTGTAGCACATTGGGATAGCAATAGTCCTGGTCCGGTAGGTTGACCAGATTACAAAACTTGGAACGGTCCTTCTGACAGGACTCCTGTAAGCGCTTGTCATTGGTCAAATGTCTGACCACCGACTGGCACTTAACATGGAACTCGGAGCAGTAGTTAAAGCACAGGCCCGGAAGGTTCCGTACCGGGGTATATGGGTCCTCGGCATCGTAAAGATGAGCTGCATAAGGGGAGCACTCCTATGACAGAAATACAAGAAATCTCTCAAAGGTTGTAGTTTTAAAACAGGAATGTGTGCGTGCACACGTATTTATTTCACTGAAAATTCCCTGAAATTCACTCTGTTAATGAGCCATTTTTGTTGCATGACATCATGTTAATATCTTCATACAAGCCTGCTATTTTCAGTTTTACAAGAACTTTAACAGCAAAAGGACACATTGCCCCACACCAAGAGTAGGGTGACTGGGGTTCTTGGAACGGGTTAGTGTCACTTGCCCATTCCTCTCAGAAATTTTGTTTATGTTAGTCGTGTAAAGTCCATAACACCACCCACTTTTAGCCCTTACAATACCATAGTGTAAGTATAAATGCTCCCTCCAAAGCAATCGGAGTAATAAGAAATCTTTCTTAGGTTTGATAATTGCTATGCCTTATTTACTGGTATATTCAGCATGTTGCGAAATATTTTAATTAGAAGATGGCGGTGACTGAAAATTCGCAGTGAATGTACAAAGCGATTTCAGATGTTTCGTTTACGGCTAGACGTCGTCTTCCACTTCTCCTTTGCAAATAATAGCATATCTGTATGGTAGCATCCCAAGAGCGGAAATTATCAAGGTGCTCACCGATTGCATTCTCTATGGTAATCGTGACCTAGCCCCTTAGATGGTTTATTCTAAAGAATTAGAAAAGTGTTGTAAGTCAAGGTAAACACTATTAGTATTAAATTATTAAAGTATTAAATTTCTCCTGCATGAATACATGGAATAACGTGACCCCAGCTACCAGGGAACGTTCCCAGTTTAGTCAATGTCATGTAAAGGTCTTCTCAAAGTTGGCAGAGAATGTTTTACTTTAACGTTAATGGTGCAAGGGTTAGCCTGATATCTCTATTCCCTGAACATCGTATTAAACGTAATTAATGTTGAAATAAAAAAATCTAACAGTACTATATTTATACTTCGAACGCACCGCCCAGCCTCGAACCCATGACCTTAGGGATAAAGATACAGTGCTACCGGCATGACTTTTAATTGTTCATGCATTTTTATTATTATTATTAGTTGGAATTAGTAGTTGTAGTAGTGAGATAACGTTCTGGGAACGACAGTAAAACTGGACATTTCGAACATTTCCATACTTCAATCGTAACGTTCGGTAAACGTTGCTAGAACAGAAAATTGTTAGCTGGGAGGATGTGTAACCTACGTGTTATTTCACACTCAGGGAATGCCCAACAGAACATTTGGCATGAAAGAAAAAAGATGGTTAAATGCCGCTGCAGTTTCCAATACAGTTTGCCATTTAAAAAAATAATATTTATTAAGAAAGCACATACGCATGCGCACAATTACACACTGAGTATGCATGTACATAATATTTTTAATGAATAGTATTAAGAAATAATAAACATATATCTCCTGAAAAAGCGGAAAATAAATGAATGGATGAATAACATGCAGTCAAGTCCAATCCAAGACACCTAGCCAGAGTCAATATATACATTTTAAAACAAAATAAAACAATTTGTATAAGCATTAATATGCATAGATTAATGTACCTGACAAAGAATGTTTTTTACGAACTCACCACAGAGTTCGTGCCCTTGCATGTCATAATAATCCATTATATTCCAGTATCTTTCCGCGATGCTGTTATCAGTATCCTGGTCACAGCAGCCAAACTTTTCGTAATCCCTGCAAAACTCCAGGTGGAATTGGGGTTTAAACGGGGGCTCGAAGTCCAGACACTGAGGATGAGCCGATGCATCTCTAATCGAAGTGACCAGCAGTACTACAAAAAGCATACGTACGAGTGAGAGCTTGATGACCGGAGCGACCGCGGTCTTTTTTTGCGCGTAAAATCCCCAGGCTGCCTGTCGGTGGGGTCGAGGGTCCCGGTCGCTCGTCATTTTAATTCGTGAAAGCACTTATCTGTTTGCTCTGGCTGTGTGCTACTTTTACATGTTTGTGTGCATGTCTTTGTGTGCGTGATGGGTAAGGCTATACGATTTCAGCTATTCCCTACGTCACTCAGGTGTCGGCTGTCAGGTGGTTTCCTTGTATAATGAATTACAAGATGCAAATATATATATATATATATATATATATATATATATATATATATATATATATATATATATATATATATATATAAATACTTATAAGCCGGTTTCTCAGTTGAGACTTTTACTGCTCTGCGTATATTTAATGTGGCACTTTAATAAATCCCAGTTCAAAGACATTCAGGTCACTAAATTTACTCGCAGTGACTGAAAGCTATTTAAGAATAATCATGTCAGTCCTTTCTATGGGCAGCAGCACGTTCATACAATAGACCTTAGCTTCACAAGATAAAGGTTTTATTCTGGGTTTTTGGGGATCTTTCGGCGTTTCGGCTTAGGCTATGTAGTAGCCTATAGGAACGTATAAAGTTTGCTTCATTCAGGTCTGGACCTGAATTTCATTAATAAAATATCTATTCCTGCATTTGTCAGACTGGTGAAACATTCTGAAGTATCAGCATACCAAAACGGAATAATAATATTTGTACTGGAACTCATGCACTCAAATTAACACAATCATACAAATTGAAGACATTTGGTGCACCAGCAATGAAATAACGATGACGTCTTGGTCCACAGGGGACAACAATCAGGAGACGTGATGTTAGTTGACCAGAAATGGAAACCTTTAGGAAGTTAGATAAAAAACGTGTCAGTTGATACAGGGCATTAATTGTGTTTAATAAACAAACTCTAATAATAAGTGCAGAAAATGGTGTCCAAACCCAGGCTTTGAGAACAAATGTATCGCTGAATTTTAAGTGTATACTGATTGCAGCCAGAATTTCATCTAGACCGTCAAGGGAGGTGAGGCTATATGGTTACATTAATAAAACATTGTAGCCGGTTATTACAAAAGACCAATACATCCCGAGAACCACTGTACTGTGTGCACATACTAAAGACTCTCGCATATGATGAGGAGATACAGACTTTCATTGTTATGCTAACAATGGTAGTATTTGCAGGTTATATCATGTACTCTACTTGCCTTACCCTTCTTATAATACCAGGATAAGAGCATCTGCCGTATCCATAATGAGCGAGCTTCACTGTACAACACGCTTTAAAAATGCTAGCGCAGCACTCCCGATTTTACTGGTAACTTGTTAAAGTGGCGATGTGTTTTTGATTTTCTTTTACAGGGTTGTGAAGTGATTTAATTCACAGAGTTTCTTTCTAAGAAAGTGAGATACTGAAGAAACCAGCAAGTTAATAAAAAAACAATAAACTTCATCATACCACATATAATAGCCAAATTATATATCATGCTTTACTTTGAAAAGATGCAACTGCAGAAGACATTTATTCAGAGGCTTAATTAAATGCACTGTAACCAACAGTATATGTAATGCTATATGTACCAAAATACAGTTTATGATGACAAAACATAATTGTAACGAATAAAGTACACAGAAATAACTTTTCTTTTCTTTTTTTTGCTATTTTTGGACACCTTTCTTAACATGTCTGCCCCTGGGTGTTTAACAGTGAATGTCTAAAACACAGAATGGTTTTGTGGTCTTGAATCCTTTCCAACATTATTGTGGGATTGGACTTAATTGTCCCTTCTGCATTTTGCTTTCTTGGTATGTCTTACCATATCATAACTCTATGGAAAAAGTGTGCTATAAAATATTCTCTTGCATGGTTTTTTGCTGAATGGGTACTGATGCAGCAATATTCCCTTTGATATTAGCTGACTTAACCTGCACACAAAGGTGTATGTTCAGTTTCAACATTGGTAGGGATGCATCTCCATTGTCCTATAAGCTACCAACACCAATACACAAAAAGAGCTCTGTAAATTTATTTCTCTCTAAATTTCCTTCCATCCATGCTTGCATGCATGCATTCACCCATCCATGTTCTTCTGCTGCTCATCCATGTCTGGGTGGCAGGGGCTACACTATAAGCAAAGATGCCCAGATCTCCCTCTTACCAGCCCCCTCCTCCGGGGGGATGCCAAGGTGTTCCCAGGCCAGCCGAGAGATATAATGTCTACAGTGTGTCCTGGGTCTACCCTGGGCTAGCCTTCTGTTTGGACATGCTGCAAGCACCACCCCAGGTGCCCGAATCACCTCAGCTGGCTCCTTTCGATGTGGGGCAGCAGCAGCTTTACATTGAGTCCCACCCACATGACCTCCTCCTGACCCTGTTTCTAAGGCTGAGCCAAGACGCCCTGCAGAAGAAGCCCCTTTCAGACAGTATTTCTCTATCTCCCACACCAGCTAAGGCTCCTTTTTTCACCAGAGAGGTTGCATTCCATGTTCCTAAAATCAGTTTTGGTAGCTGATGACCTACCAAGGCCCCTGCTTTTGACTGCCATTTGATCCACAATCCTGCAGGCCCCCACAGCCCACCCTGCAGGTAGGAGATCTACAGAAGTATGGCCCCGTGTAGCTCTATCAGATCACACAATTGCCAGATTAAGGGCCTTGCTTAGAGAACCAACGGTGAAATCAGTCTGCTGATCGTGGGATTTGAACCGGTGACCTTCTGATCACAGGTACAGCATCCTAACCACAGGACCACAAAAGATGGCCTTCAGGTCAAAAATGGCCTTCAGGTGTTAAGCTTAATGTTAATAAACAGTTAAGTTCAGGTGTTCATAATTTAGCATGAGTGGTGTGTGAACACATCTACTGTATTGGGGAAAATGACAGGGGAACTGAATCAAAGTTTATTAATAAAAATTTATGGGATCTTCATGAAGAAAAATGATGGATGACCTGAAGATAAGATTATTGCAACTGCAGCTTGTTTGCTTCCTGAGTCAAGAACATAAATAGCTTTTTTTTAATATGAAAGGAAACATCTTATTGCAACTTTCAAATTTACAAGATAAATGATAGATTTAATTATATCTGCTATTTAACAAAGGAGAACTGACTTGAGAGATTTGGATGATACTGCTTTTTAATTCATTCAATTTCACAAACATAACTGTGCAATACTCATCAAAATACTAGTGTTTGTGGCTGAAAAGGGGATTTCTACTGAACACAAAATAGCTGTTATGACAACCATATCATTTATCGTAGAAACTTCCTGTTAGCGTTCATCATGAAACTCTTCCTTCTGAGCAATTTACTTTAGGTTGTATGTCAGACCTAAATTGAATTACTTTGGGAACAGTAACCCTCTAACATTCACAAACCCATGGCTGCAGTATCTTTTTTTCATATCAGCTTGATGTTTGGTGACATTGTTTTCACTGGTCTTAAGGCTTGAAATTCTGCTTGAAATTCTCAGCCTAGAGCTACTTCCTCATAAAACATTACATTGCTCACTGTTCACTAACCAGCACAGTATTTATGCGCATACATTACCTCGGATTCCAGCTGCCTCTATGTTGTTTGATCATTTTCTTATGTGGAAGATCATCGTATGTCTTTTGACAGCTGAAATAAATCACATCAATAACTGTTCCCTTTCATGGCAGTTTATTTTGACAAGATTTGTTACAAATCTAGGCCAAGTAATCTTCAAAGTCTTATTGCTCAACAAGTAGCCTGCTAATTGTTCCTTGTTTGTTGGTCATTGGTTCGTAGCTATATGGTTGATTCAGTGTCATTTTTGTTGCACAATACTGTCAGTACTGTCTTCCCTTTAATACACTGAATGGAAAGAAAACATATATTAAGCAGCCAGAATCACTGCAAGAGGTGATGGGTTACCATCCATTTTCTGAAACCACTGAATCCCAACTGGGGTCACGGGGGGGACCGGAGCCTATCATGGGAACAATGGATACAGTCAGGAACCAACCGTGGGCAGTTGCCAACACACTGCAGGGCGCATACACTGACATAATTACAGGACCAATTTAGACTCACCAATCAACCTATCCTGCACGCTTTTGGACTGTGAGAGGAAGGCGGAGCCCCCAGCAAAAACCCACGTGAACACGGGGAGAGCGTGCGAACTCCACACAGGAAGGACCCGGGACAGCACAGCTGAGGCAGCAGCACTAACCACTGCGCCACCACACCACCTATGATGGGTCACATATTCAGAAATGCCTCTCTGTACACCAAGTTGCTGCAGACTGGATTTTTTTTTTAAACACTGGAGTATGTAAAGGAGTGTGTGATGCTGGAAACACAACATCTGGCACCAACAATCACGCCACGTACAAAATCACTTTGATCTTGTGTCTTGCCCTGCTAATGCGTAGTCACACAGTAAGTGGCCCTTTCTGCATGCTTTATGTAGTCAGCTGTGGTCACATGCTTCATTGTTCGGAGGAGCAGGCTATGTAAGTTAATGAGCATGTGCACCTATAATAAAGCGAACAATTGTGGGTTCGTGTATGTGCATGTGTGTATGTGCATGTGGTAAAGGTACTGTATACCCTACATTATGGAAACAAATATCCCCATAATGTGATTAAAAACCTGTTATTTTGACACATTTTTCCGGTCCCCATAAAGATAACCACAATGCATACTCTATTGAACTCATCATCATATGCCCAAAATGAACACTATAGCAGAACTGCAACCCTTTAACTTGAAACTTTTGTGCAACAAAAAAGCAAAGCAATCAGTTCTTTGAAGTGAAAGCAGTCAGAGTAAATTGTGATTTAAACCAGTCTCATATACACTTTCTCCTTTTAAGCATATATTTTAATAAAATTATATACATTATTATTATTATTTTGCTCAGAGAGGATGAAAGTGAATCAACATACAACTGAAATGTTTTCACAGATTACTGGCAATCCCATTAGTGCCCAGTAATTTGCTTTATATAGGTTTAGGCTCTCTTGAGACAGCTTAAACACATTTAAAAAAAAATCTTTGATCACGTCCTCTGTAGTCTTTAGCAATTTCAGGCCAAAGGGTTTAGCTATTTACTAAAAAATGCCGCGTGAGATTTCATAGATGATGGGGCCCCAGCTCGAGGCTCCCGGCACTTTTAAAGGCCCCTTAACGCGCGGTGTGTTAAGACATCTTACTTACTCCATATAGGCTTCTGCTTTCTTGCAACAGCTTGAATACATTAAAAAGAACTTTGATCATGTCCTCTGTAGTGTTTAATGATTTCAATATGAAATGTTAGCTCTTTACTGAAAATGGCCTGTCATGCAGGTTGAAACACGGTAAAAAAAAACCGAAGGAACATTCTAAGAACAGGGATGGATTACGGACCGGGCCAGTGGGGCCGCTGCCCAGGGGCCCTTGGGGTGCAGGGGGCCCATGGGGCCCCTAGCCCAAAACAATTTGCAACGCTTATCAACAATGTATTTTCGTTTGTCTATTTTAGAGGGCCTACATTCTTTGATCCTCTGCCTACAAGGGCCCCTGACCCTATAGGGCCTCTGATGGAAACATGGAGGGAGGGCGTTTGGCTGCCAAGGGCCCTTGAATTGTGGTGGTTGTGGTGGTGGTGCTGGTGGTGGGGGGGGGCCCTCGCGAACGTTTTGCCCAGGGGCCCACACAACCCATAATCCATCCCTGTCTAAGAATGACTTCTGACAATAAATCTGTAATATACAAAATAGGTTTACATTACACAATTTATTTTTTTGTCATTGTGTATTAATTATGGTAAATGATTCCGAAATATTTTCTTGACAACGTCTTAAAATCATATATTGAACCAATCGAAAGCTTTAGAGGGGTAATTAAAATGAAGAAAAAGCTTTTTAAAAATTCTCCTGCATGTAAATTTTGGAAAACATGCCATTTGTTTAATACCAAAACTTTTACAAATCATTAGTGTTTGTTTAGTTATCTGATCTGAAGCTTATAGGCAGCATTTGTTTTTTTTCCCCTTCACCTTTTAACGTAACATGGTGCCTTATTTAGAATGTTACATTTTTGACATATGGCTGCCCCCTGGTGGACAATAAAGTTTAGTAACTATAATTAGTTAGACTAGGTTTGCGGTTGTTAAATTAAGTATGACGTTCTGGAAAGCACGTAATTATTTAGGGGACATTATTTTTCAGTGCGTTAGGGATCTGAAGGTCGTGGGTTTAAATCCTGTAGTTGAGAGAGTAATCATATTGCTCTTAAGCCCTTAACCCCAATTGCTCAGGGATGCTGTGTCACCCTGCTATCTGAGCCTCACTCATACGTCACTTTGGACAAAAGCATCTACTGGATAAAAGAATGTCAATTATTTTAGATAAATATTCCACATTAGTGAGTTATTCTTATGTTGTCATGTCACAGGCGAGGATGGTGGCAAACGCAGACGTGGAGAAAACGAAAAGGGGGATTTATTAAATGAAGCTACAGGCAGGATAAAAGGACAAGGCTGTAAGGAGAGGTGAGATTAAACAACGAACAGGTGTGGCACACTAGAGGAACACAGGATGTGACATACACTGTATATATAGCAATATGCAGCTAATTTGTACTCTTTGTTCCATTCGGATAATAATATTGTTATAAAAATAATTCAATCTGTATTCCAGCATAACCACCGTCATCACCTTCTTCATTTCTTCTTCACCATGATCAGCATTTCAAGCAGTTGTGTGTTAATTCTCTACTCAAATTCAGAAGTCAAATTCAATTCATATGTGTGTGAAATAATATATCTGGGAAAATGTTGTGTCCACTGAATATGTATCATTGATTGGTCATAGAGAATCAAGCAAACTGGACTGTCCTAACTGGTTTGTTTACTCTACCTACAGTCATTGTCATCAGATGGTTCTTTGTGACAGATTTATTCAAAACAATGCCGGGAAGCCTTTGTGTGGACTGTGAAATAATGAGCACCAAAGAAGCAGCCATCCAAAATCAGCTGTAGAAGTTCATTGACCTATTGCTACCTTCACAACAATTAATATATTTTGTTTGAAACAAACATGGCAACCACACTGTGTTTATGTGTCACCTCTGAGCAATGCATCGTAACCCTTCTCAATGCACAGGTCTGGATCCCAAAGGAGTTTAATTTTCCTGTGTTTTATGGCTTCTTCATCATAAAACATGTTTTTGTTTTTAACTGGAAGGTACACTAGCCTCTGGAGAATGCATTGTGAGAACAATTATTGCGATAATGTTTTGCCTGTGTAGTTGTATGCCATGTGTATTCCATTGTGCTGCCAGAATGCCACTTGCAATATAGTACTTTGTTATACATATCGCATAAATATTATAAGTTCCATATTAATATTTTTTGCAAAAACGTTCTGATACCTAACTAAAAATCTAAACCCAAAAAATAATGTTGTCATGATAATTCAAAAACATAAATTTCTATAATGACTGGAAAGAACTTTGCAATCTGACAAACAGAGAGCTCTTAAACACAACCCCCTACACACACACACACAAAATCACACACATTTATCTATTAATACAAACATTTTCATATATACAGTACTGTGCAATTGTCTGAGGCAGTCAAAGATAATGTTTAAATCTATCTATATAAGTAGTAAGTGTTTATTTGTTCAGAAGAAAATACAATTTAACATTAAAACATATTCCAATTAAGAGTAACCCATATGATGTGGGTTACTGGTCCAGTCAAAAAATACATCGGCATATTGGTGTGGTTGCTGCAAATACTGGACTGATTTTAGCCAGTTTCACACTGATTTGGTGTTTTTTACACATTGATAACGGCTTGACGCTGAAACGCGTCTGTGTGGCATGGTGCAATAAACTTTTTTTCTAAATAGTATGAGAAGTATCTGGTGAGCGTGGTTCCTTTTTTTGTATTTTGATGTCATTAACTCGCACCCTAAGTAATTTTTGAGATATTTTGGAGTTTGAGTGCGCCTATCTTTGATACAGTGCATGTGTATGACATGCATGTAAATTCAATGCACTCGTTTCTGAGATCCTGAGGATTTTACTACAAGTCAGTCAACAGGGTACAGGGTCTGTCATAAAACGACATATTGATGCCTGAAAATGCCATACTTTTCCTAACCCTAGCCTCAATTTGCAAACCCTACCCCTAATTTGGGGCATTAGGGTGAATCAACTGGCTGTTGGGATGTGGGAAATATGCTACCAAAGCATGTTAAACTGTGGTTTCCTATCCTAGAGGGAGCAGAACTGTCATAAAGAAACATATTGATGCCTCACAATGCCATACTTTTTCTAACCCTAACCCTAGCCTCAGTTTGCTAACCCTAACCCTAATTTGGTGCCTTAGGGTGAATCACAGACAAAGAATTAGACACAGAATCCAGTCAACTTAGTATATCTTATAAATCTCAAGAATTTACTTATGGAGTGAACTTGACTCATCTGTAATCAAGAATCATTCTAATCATTTTTCATATACCAGATAGCATACACATTTTTATTCTGCTATACTAAATATACCTTTAATTAAGCTTGCAAAATAAACAAACTGCAGAAAAAATGTAGTAATCAAAGCAGGGCAGCCATAAAGGAGGGGAAGTTAGGACAATTCCAAGGATGCTGGAATCACAGTGGCCCTAAAAAACTTGGAACATAACTAGATAGGTTTGGATTGGGCCCAAATATACTTTTATGAGGCCCGAATGGGGATGGTAGAGCAGTGGGTAACACAGTGGCTTTATACCTCTGAGGTTATGGGTTCAAAGTAGGGTGACATGTTTACGATATACAAGAATAACACTATCATAAAAGGTTTTTTTTTTATTATAAAACATTATTTTTCAGTATTAATTACATTAATAGGACGTTCATGAAAGAACGTTATCGTGCTGACACTGAAATGTAAAAGGTCAAAATAACGTTAGTCAGTACAGTCAATAGTCTCTGCCAAATTGAGAAGAACTTTACATAACGCTGACTAAAGTTCTGGGAACGTTTCCTGTTACCTGGGAAGATTGGATCACAATGGACATTTCTCAGCAACTAGCTATCAAAAGTGTTTCCAGGGAAGGGAAAACTAAAGCTAAAACAAGCTTCTTTCATCATTTGTAATTCATAGTAAACTTTATAAACAAACAAAAACTGGTTAGTACAAATAAATGATACAAATGAGTGACTAACTAAATTTGGTTTGACTTTATTGCATCACCACGGATAATGTTTATAAAAGCCTTCCTACATCACTCATAGGCTGACCTGTTAATCATATTATTAGATTAAATATAAATGATACTGTAATATCATCAATGTAGTGATGTGTGACTCAGATAGGATGCCATGCCTGTGATTGGAAAATCACCAGGTCAAATCCCAGGGTCAGTAATTATTCAGTTTAGACTCTGAGCAAGGCTCTTAACTCCGAATTGTTCTATGCCTGACCTTGCATTCACAAAAAAGACTACACTGTAAAAAAAAGCATCCTCCCAATTAAAAATTCCCAACTGATTACAACAGCACTTTTGAGTTTGCCCAATGTTTGTTGCAATCACAGAATCTTAGACAGAAATGCTATAATGTATAATTTACATTAGTTCAACTAAAATGAATATTGCCAACATCAATTAATTGTTGTAATATAAATTACATAGTTATCTCAACATCTTGTGCATTTGTCATAACTTAAAAAAACTGCTGGAGATACATAATTAATTTCAGCAAATGATAGATTTATTAGCTGAATTAAAAGCCTATTATTAAGGAAACACAAAAGGGACAATGCAATCAGTTAAGAAACTTTAATATGTGTGGCCGTGATGAAATGTCACGAATAATGTGTCAATATTGGCCTTAACACAAAAAAAGCACTCAATAAAAAATATTATTTAGTGCATTGAAATATGAAATATAAAACAGCAACAAATTTTAGAAGTATACAATGTTCTTCAATGACAACAGTATGCTTGAGTCTCCCATGTGCAAACAAACAAAAAGCTTCACAGTATAACAGTGCAGACAAGACATGTAGCGATCATAACATGGTTAAATTTGAGGTTAAGTTTAGTGCCCGAAGAGCAAAGTCCAAATCAAAAATATATAATGTTAGGAAGGCCAACTTCAATTGTATGAGATTAAAACTAGAAACTGTGAACTGGATGGAGTTAAATAACAAAACTGTTAAAGAGGCATGGGAATTTTTTAAAAGCACATTATTGCAAGTGCAAGAGGACTTCATACCTGTTTCCAGCAAGAATAAATCTAGGAAATTGCAACCTAGGTGGTTTATTAGGGAAATAAAGTATAAAGTAAGGAGGAAAAGGGCTTTGTTCCAGAAATGGAAAATAACTGATGATGACAGAATAAAGCAAGAGTATCTAAATCTACAGACTGAGTTAAAAAATGACATTAGACGAGCTAAAAGGAATGTCGAAAGGAAGATTGCATTGGAGGCTAAGGATGACGTTAAAAGTTTCTTCCAGTATTTTAACTCTAAAAGAGCTCTAAAAGCTGAAATTACTAATGTGCAAGATAGTAAGGGTCTTATAATTGAAAACGACATTGATATAGTAAATGAGTTTAATGATAGTTTTGCACGGGTATTCACTGTTGAGGACACTAGTAACTTACCAGTTCTTATTACTAATCCAGCATCGTCTATAACTAATATATATATAACTGAAGCTGATGTTTTGCAAAGCCTGGCTAAGCTCAAAATAAATAAATCACAGGGCCCTGATGGCATCTTACCTATAGTGTTAAAAGAGATTAGGGATATTATTTGCCGACCCTTAACTTTACTGTTTCAAAAATCCTTATCTGAAGGTGTGGTACCTTCTGATTGGAAGCATGCCAAGATAACGCCCATTTTCAAAAAAGGGGATAGAAGTAATTTGTCAAACTATAGGCCAATCAGTCTAACTTGTATAACTGGTAAAGTTATGGAGGCTATAATCAAAGAGAAAATGGTAGATTACCTGGACTCAAATAACATTTTGAGGGATAGCCAACATGGATTTAGGAGAGGTAGATCCTGTTTAACAAATGCGTTGGAGTTTTTTGAGGAAGCTACTCAGGAAGTTGATGTAAGAAGGCCTATGATGTCATCTACTTAGATTTCCAAAAGGCTTTTGATGTTGTCCCCCACAAGAGGCTCTTAAACTCAAAGCGACAGGTATTTTAGGAACTGTAGCGACCTTGGTTGATAACTGGTTAACAGATAGGAAGCAGCGAGTAGTTATAAGAGGCAAAATGTCACCTGTGGGCCTGCGTTCATAGTGGGGTACCGCAGGGTTCAATTTTAGGACCACTATTGTTCCTAATTTACATAAATGATATAGACACCAATATATACAGTAAACTGGTGAAATTTGCAGATGACACCAAGGTGGGTGGTGTAGCAGATACTGAACTAGCGGCTCAGCAGCTACAGCGGGATCTTGATTTAATTAGTGACTGGGCCGATACCTGGCAGATGAAATTTAACATAGACAAATGTAAGGTACTCCATGTAGGGAGCAGAAATATAAAGTACAGGTATTTTATGGGACCTGCTGAAATAAAGGTAGTGGATTATGAGAAAGACCTTGGTGTGTATGTTGATGCTTCCATGTCTCATTCTTGCCAGTGCGGGGAAGCAATAAAAAAGGCCAATAGGATGTTGGGGTATATCGCCAGGTGTGTGGAGTTTAAGTCAAGGGAGGTAATGCTAAGATTATACAATTCCTTGGTGAGACCTCACCTAGAATATTGTGTGCAGGTTTGGTCACCATATCTTAAAAAGGACATTGTGGCCTTAGAAATGGTGCAGCGTAGGGCCACAAGAATGATTCCTAGTCTTAGAGGAATGTCATATGAGGAAAGGTTAGTTGAGCTAAATCTGTTCATCATCAAGCAAAGGAGACTGAGGGGGGACATGATCCAGGTCTATAAGATTCTAACAGGTTTGGATGCTGTTCAACCAAATAGTTACTTCAGCATTAGTTCAAATACAAGAACTCGTGGCCATAGGTGGAAATTAGCGGGAGAACATTTCAAACTGGATTTAAGGAAGCAATTCTTCCGTTTTTGGAACCCCAGGATAAAGTAAATGGATAATACAACACTTTGTTGAAGGATGCTCATAAAGAATACCTGGAATTCTGAAAATGCCTTACGGTAAAATAATTTTTTATGTATAAGCATTATAAAAGTAACAGCATAATCTGCTAAACTGATTCTATAATTATATATAAAATAGAAATACAAGATTTAAGAAAACACGTTTTATGTTTGATAATTAAGGTAAAAGTTTCAATTTTTATTTAAGTTTATTCGTCTGCTATTTGACCAGTCAACTCACCAAACCTGGGGATTGGATACAATGTAAACTTAATTCTGTGATTCATATGCAGCTAAACACATTTTAATTTTTAGTTTAATATTCAGTCAAAATATATAAAGCAAAAAAAAACAATAAAAACGAACAAAAATATTAAATTAAATGTACTTTCATAAAGAAACACCCCATTTGTCAAAGTTTGTTTGAAAGGACCAAACAGGATCAGTGCTACTTAAAAAATAACAATGCAAAAGTCTAGTCATTTCCTGCTGTCTGCCTCACATCCTTTAACAGGAAAAGCAATTGATAACACAAAGGTCTCCAAAAAAAAAAAACTATGCCAACAATGCCATTATATATGAAGAGACAATAGTGGTTTTATTATATAGGAGGGGATACATATTTTTATTTCAAGATGTAGTCCATCTTTATGATACCTCAGCTTAGCCTAAAACTGAATCCATTCCTAGATGTGTTACTGTACTTATGCTACGTGTTGGAGAGATAAAACAAACAGATCTGAAGCCAAGACCCAAATGACACCCGAAACAGTAGCAGGTTACAAATTGATATGAACAGGGGCACGCCTAGAAATTCTGCCCCCCGACAAAATGTCACTTAAGGCCCAATTTTATGTATGTATTTACCTACTGTATTCAAGGACCCCTTCAAGTGCTGGGGCCCCTGAATCTCCCGAGGAATCCATACCCTGGATATGAGTAATGAATGAAAGTGATCCTACTATATATAATAAAAGGTACATTAACAGATGTCATGAAGTAATAGTCTAGTTATGTATTATATACAGTACTTTTTACCCTGGTGCCCCCATGTAATATGAGTTTCCACCAAGTACTCCCTCAGTCCAGAGACATGCATTAAGGCTGCTTGGTGTCTCCAAACCAGTGTTCCTCAATCAGGTCCCCCAGACAGTCCACATTTTTGCTCCCTGCCAGCTCCCGGTAGGGCAGTGTTTCTCAACCTGTGGGTCTTGACCCATATTTGGGTTGTGATAAGTTCTGAAAGGTCGCGAGCCTGAGTTGGAAAATTATGCTAGCCCATTTTAAGCCTACTTAAAAATGTTAGATTGTCTTATTTAACATCAGACGCAAACACATTTTTTTCAATTGTCAAATTGTAGTATAGGCGTGATGCTAAATTTGAGACAGCTGGCTAGTTTTACTACTTTACAGGGTTGTGACTGAGCTGCCAAATTAAAACTTGGGTCGCGGTGCTAAATATGTTGAGAATCACTGCAGTGGAAAACAAGGAGCAAAAATGTGGAGTTGGGAAGGAGCAAAAACGTGGACTGGCTGGGGTTCCTCAAGGATGTAGTCCAGGAATGTGAGCAGGAGATATGTGCAGAAAATGCCCCCTAGCAGACTGGCATTTCAGGGTACGCCCCAGCCTTATGCACTTTGCTCTGTTGTAGAATCTAAGCCGGAGACTGGGTTATTATGTGAAGAGAATATATTTTAGCTTAGAACAGGGAAGTTCCAGCAGTTCAACCCAGCACACATGTAGATTCTCTTCTCGAGCAGAAAACACGAGCACATCAACAAGTGCTGAGACATTGAGCACAGATAAGCAATTCCTTGAGAAAATTATAGCGGCTTTTGAGAGGAGTCAGACAGCTGCTCAAACTTGATACATTTGCAGAACATTGTGCTTTTCCGCACGTGGCCTTGCAGCTGGTTAGTTCTTTCATCTTATCAATCAAGGTCAAATCATCTGAACAATTGTCGTATTCATTTTCATGCATAAATAAGACATTTTGCAGTTGAACACATTTTGTGTATGTAAGCAAAAATAAATAACTTCAAACCAAATATGGTTCAGATACCGTTAGGTCACCATGAAATTACATTAAGTAGACTCTGCATATTTAGCTATGTTAATTAACAATGTTTTCTATTTTTCTTACGTAGCTGTTTGAGCTGGGCTCTGCCTGACCGCCACGAAGTTGACTGAAATGTTGATTAATTGATATTCTTTCGTAATGTTTGTATCCCGTTATGTGCGCAATATGCAACGAAGCTGTTTTGCGTCCTCTGTTGTTTGTACAGAACACACGTACACTGAACAGAGCTACTGTGACTAATTATCACTTAGGTTTTAATTTCACTAATTTCACTTAAGTTTATCGTTCCCCTGTTCACTCTATTTAAGTCTTGATAATTTTCATAGCACAATAGGCAACCGGCAGAGTGGTCTCTGAAGAGCTTGAAAGAACAATACGAAGTAGAGGGGCGCTGTGTTTTTTGTTTTCAGAACGGAACCTATAGTTTGTCGACCAAACAGGATGCAGATGTTAAAATATACAATCCAAAGTCACAATAGCTGTACGCGAAGGCTTCCATTTGCTGGACCAGATGACATTTCACATACACCCTTGGTATATGTAAGCGAATAAATGTAAAAATAAAAATAAAAATAACAAAATAATAATAAAAAAAGGAATGATGATCTTGTTTTTCGTGCTGTTTCACTTTCTTCGTGGGACTGAAGGAACAAAGACTGAGCCAGCCGAGACTATCTGTACCGTCAGTGCCTGCTTCACTTTTTCCCTTACGCCGCTGGCGTTTGAAGACGCACAGAATAACTGCCAGGATAATGGGGGCAATTTAGCAGTAGTAACGGATGGCAACGAAGCTGCGGAGATCCACTCGGCTCTTTCGCGGATTGTCAAAAAGCACCCGGGAAATCATTTCCAGTTTTGGATCGGACTTAAATTAGGAAAGGGGAACTGTGCAGTGCTCAAAGACGATTTCAGGGGTTTTAAATGGATTAACGGAATGAAGGATACAAAATACGCAAACTGGGATCGAGAACCTAAATTCACCTGTATCGAAGATCGTTGTGTCGCAATTAATCATACTTCCTATCCATTCGAGACTGCTGATCTCAAATGGAGAGACCGTTCGTGCAAAGACGGTGTTGGTTTTGTGTGTAAATTTAATTTCAAGGGCATGTGTAAGTCTCTTGTTCTGGCAGGACCTGGAGAAATTACATACACAACCCCTTTTGTCACTAGACCACTGAGCGATGGAAATGCGTTGACTATGCTCCCATACGGAACTTCCGCGGCGATTACATGTCAGGGTGAAGAAACATACTCCGTTTGTAAAGACATAAATGGTTTTTTTGGCTGGACAAACCCGGGTCCGTTTTGTGTATCCACTTTACAGAGTTGTAAACATACGAACGGAAGCTGCGATCATCACTGTATGGAAAGCGAACACGGTGAAGTTACCTGTGGATGCAGAGAAGGTTATGAGCTTGGTGAGGATAAAGTGACATGTGTCCAGAAAGATTTGTGCAAGGACTCTCTGTGCAAATTCGGCTGCGTTTCGGGTCATACAAGGTATATATGCACATGTCCATCTGGATTTCAACTAGCCGAGGACGAAATCAGTTGCACTGACATCGACGAGTGCGCCGATGCGGGCGAATCACGTGTCTGTGAACATACCTGCGTGAATATTAATGGCAGTTACGATTGCATTTGTAAAAACGGATATAAGATGGTTGATGGAAAATGTCAAGATATAGATGAATGCATTGAACACAACTGCCCTCAGCAATGTTTAAATTCAGAAGGGTCTTTTTCGTGTTACTGCGTTGTGGGCTATAATAGGTCAAGTAACGGGCTGAGCTGTGTGGATATTGATGAGTGCATTAACAGTCCTTGCGAAGGAAACTGCATTAATACAATTGGTAGTTATAAATGCTTTTGCGAGGGGAATTATAAACTGGCAACCAACGGAATCACCTGCATACCGATTCAAGGCTTGAACACGATTCCCACGAAAATGTCAACAGAGGCGAAAGAAAGTCAAAATAGTAAGAGTGTGAATTTAAATGTTACAACAGACCATGGGTTATTTAAAGACACACATTCTTTTGGCATGTACGACGAATCTACGACTATTAGATTCGAAGTGAAATCCAGTTACACAGCTAATAACAGTTTGTTCTCACCGACGCTGGAAGCACCCTATTCAAACAGAAGTGTACTGGGGAAAAACTCGTTTACTGATACGTGGATGTTTGTGAGCATTATGAGCTCAGTCGCTGGGCTTGTAATATTGATCATTGTCATTTTGATTGTCGTAGCCTCCTTTTATAATCGTGAGAAAAGCAAAAAGAAGAAAAACCTAACCCCAGACAACTACTGCTGGGTGTCATCCGACTGACGAAAACACACAGTAATAAAAAACAAGGTACACAACGGAAATGTCAGCCAGTGATCAGAATGTGTCCTGTTAATTCATGTATAAATCAAAATGATCAAATTGGGTTACAAAGGGAAATTATTCTGACTGAATCATGGCTGAAGTGCTGTTAAATATTGTGTGCATTTTTGTATTATGTCATCACAGTGTCATCTGCATAATAAACCATGTTCTGTATGATCACAATAGGTATTCTTTATCTGGTTCGCTCTAATGTCACTTTGTAGCCTAGGCTATATCGGTAATATCGATGTCCATCGAAAAACATAAAGTTAACACTTCTGTAAGGAGTTATTTACAGCTATTTATTTTGATCGTATTATAATATAGCTAATTACAGGCCTAATTATTTTCAAATGATGATTACTAATGTGTAAATGTTAGTTTATTTAAAATGTTATTTTAATTAAAGACCAAATCCCACTATATAAGCATGGGTAACAAGCAAGTCTAGCCAAATGGTTATTACGGCAAGTACGCAAATTTACGCAAAAAACCGTCTTCCTGGTCTGGTATGGAAATTGTATTTTAATAATTATTGTTATTTTTATTTGAATTTTTTAGAATTTTTTTGGGGTGCACCCTGTCGCAGTGGTTACTGAACTGATCCAACTAATCGTTTTTTTAAGTGCTCATGGCTTTTTAATAAAAGGAAAAGGAGGGATCGTAAGCTACGAGATTTATCACAAGGAAGGGGGTGAAGAAAATGCCCCACATTATTGAAATTAATTGGTGTATATTGAAGCCCCCCTAAACAGCCCTAGCGCCGCCCCTGGGGAAACCTATACTAGCCTAAGTACTTGGTCTGTACTGCATTTTAGTAATTAAAACTGTCCTATAGTAATTCGTGTCCGTCCAGTGCTCTTCTGCTCAGGCAGTTAAGTATACAGACGGATCAAAGAAAAAACGTCAAAATTCCTACACGAAACATTTCCTTCCTTTCACCAATTATATAAACGCGAACGGGACATTTAAAGGTTGGTTGAACTGAATGACTGAATGAAGAATTATTCACTCTGTATGCGAACCGCGTGAAGCATTAATTATGGCCGTATTTCGAGCATTTGTTGCTTTTGTTTTCCTTTTGTACATAGACGGGAAAATAGCCCAGTCCACCTCATGTGTTGGAAATAGATGCTATAGATTATTTAAAGAGAAATTAGATTTTGTGATGTCGCTGAACGCATGCAAAAACGATAAAGGAAACTTAATGTCATTTCAATCTATTTCGGCCAATGAAGCACTACGGGATCTACTGCTCGGAGCTTCAGGGGACTTCTGGATTGGTTTGCGGCTACCAGACAATAAATGCAGCAACATCTCGTCTACACTGCGTGGATACGAATGGACAACAAGAGATACAAGCACACAATTCACCAACTGGAAGGACAACATCTCAGTCTGCTCCCCACGTTGCGTCTCCGTCTCCAGCGATCTGAAATGGACTGAGAGACCCTGTCAGGATAAAGCGAGTGGATTCATATGCGAGAACATCTACGTCATATGTGCATCTGTACTCCATCCGAGTACCGAAATCTCGTCTACTTGCGTTGTGGAAAATGCTGACTGCGGGCACCAGAACAATTCTGCCAAACTCCAGTCATCATGCATCTGTCAAAATTCCACGATCAAGAAGACGTCTTTTCTGTGCCAATGCAAAGATGGTTATAAAATGACTGCTGGTAAGTGTAAGGACATCAACGAATGCCTTGAATCTCCATGCCAACATACATGTACAAATACACCAGGCAGCTATACCTGCAACTGTCGAGATGGGTTTGTTCCTAAGAAGAATGACCGAACAAAGTGTGAACAACATTGTGATAAAAATGCATGCCCCGCTGTTTGCAAACATAAGGCAGGCAAGCTACCAGAATGTACCTGCCCGGCGGGATACATACTTGAGCCTTCGGAGGAACCGTCATGCTTATTTTTTAACGATGCAGACAGCGCCTTGGATAACAGGTCGACTCCCTTTTTCACTCAGGATATCAGAAGCAGTTCACCTTTCCTAACGCTTAAACCAAACTTCCTGACACTTCCTTTGTTCTCCGTAGTAGCTATTGTTTTTTTTCTAATAACATAATTCGTAGAATATTGGTGTTGGATTGGCTTATACCTTTGTTAAGAACGTTTGAATATAGAACCCTTTATTATTTGGCTTGTTATTGCCTACATCGATTAGGATGTATATGTTGATATCTCCCAGTATATCGAGATGTTCTCACTACAATCAAATCGCCTATAATCACGTGGAATTATTGACTTCTGCAGAATGATTAGTGGCCCTCAGCGTTGGACTTCTGCATAAATACTCTTTATTAGGGCTTAATAATCTTACATTGACAGCTTTATGCTTGTGATGCATCATTTGACTCACCTGAATGCTGCTATAGTCTGCTAAAATAAATGTAACTGTAATCCTAATCTTAGTTTACTGTAATGTCTGTGATTGCCTAGATCTTAAAATTTTTGATTGAGCTGTTGAGCAAACGGATGGCCTGATTATTTTAAACCCAATGCATAGCGCATAAGGTAGGGGACACCCTGTATGGGATCCCTGTCCCCCCCCCCACACACACACACACACACGTGCACACATTTCTATGGGAAAAACCATAATCCCAACTATAACAACTGTAACCCAACCCAGCCCTAACCTTAACCACAAGTAAACAAACAAAATTCAAGACTTTTCACATTGTTTTGTTTTTTGATTACATATGTGAAGTTACAATGCTGTTTACTGAGCCACCGCCCTACACCATCAGTCATTCTAGATGCAAATAATTTAGTTGTTTTCAAAATGAACCATTAAAAAAAATCTGATTAATACTTGAGCTCAATTTTAAGATATTAATCTGTAGAATCATCAGAAGTGAGTAATGAGTCAAGTGGCTGACTCACTTCCCAAATGGCTCTGTCAGAATAATCACATCTGAGGTGGCTCCCCTTCACTGCCAAGCTTAATGTCAACTACATACGTGTCAGTGTGTCATGGACAGCAAGATGGAGTTGGCGAAATGGGAATTTCCCCATGGGGATCAATAAAAGTGTCATTATTATGATTATTATTATTATTGTACTAGAAAATATATACTGTAATGAGTTGATGTGACTCAGACTGCCCCAACCCTGAATTTCCACCCCAAAGCACAAATTAACAGGAAAAGGTAAGTGGTCATATATCAGATTTCACGTTCCTCTCACTTTGGTGCTAGACCAAGATGCCTCCAGAAATGACAATCGTTCTTATCCACCAATATTTCCATCATTTATGCAGTATAGGGTTACAGACATTCTAGAACAGTGGTTCTCAACCTTTTTTGCACCGCGACAGATTTTTACCATGCCAGCTCAGTCACAACTCTGTATCAAGTATAGGTTTAAATTAACGCTATGATCAGTGCAGTGCACTCTGCAGCTTACATCAATCAATTCCTGTTGCACAAATCCGATTGGATGTGCCAGTGAATTTTAAATTTGGCATCTGCGGTTTGGCTTCTTGGATTGGTTGAGTGTTCACTAGTTTCGCGTTAAGCATTTGCAGACCCGAGACCCGTTTATATAAGTTAACTCTAGGATCGGGGCTGGAAAATCTGATCGTGGATCAGCCTAGGAGCTTGCTGGTTTTAAAATACTTACATTTCCAATTCTGCCGCGTGACCCTTTCAGAAATTGCTGGGTCGTGACACATGGGTTGAGAATCGCTGTTCTATAATATATCCCTGGAAGAACAGGGCAGCGGACATCCTGGAAGGTTGCTTGACCATCACAAAGCACAAGAAAAAAATGCAAACTACAGGCACAGAGCTGTAGTTGGGGGTTTGGTAGGTAGGACTCCACCCTGGAGATATGAGGTATCTGTGTTACCATCTGCACCACACTTAAACTAAATTATTAAATGTTTAACCATGGTTAGAATATAACTGAACAGATACATCACAACTATCTTAAATTTAAACAAAATTAAACGATTTACCTTGACTAGAATATAACTGAACAGATACAGACATAAGCTTTTCCAAACTCAAACTAAATTTAAAACAAATTGTCCACCATGGCTGGAGTATAAATGAACAGATATGATGCAAATGACTATTACAATTAACCATCTGCTCGTCCATCCAGCTGCTTATCTCGAGCAGGGTTGCTAATATATATGACGATTACAGCCAAGTTTACTTCATTATATTGCTATTTTTGTCTTGCTTCACCAGCGAATATGCGTAAAAACGCCACTCAGCTTCAGTAACAGGAAGCGGTCAGGTGATGGCCAGGATACTCCCTTTCCTTCCTGTGCCCTCGAAGCCTTTAACAGGCTACTTCCCTGTATGGTTCAAGGAGATAAAATGCATTCTTTGTGATCGTTAAATGTGAATTACGAATAACAGCATAATTTAAATTTATTTTCAACGATTAGACATACTTTTTTTTCTGTGCCGCAGACCATAATAACGGAGTATAAAATATATACAGCAAATGCAGTAATTTACACTAATAAAAAATATACAAAATCAATATAAAAACTGAAACAGATGCAAAAGTTAATTAAAAATCTGTCTCGTATATGCCACTGATGTTTTACTTTTTCGATACTTTTCAATCTTGTGAGAAACGCAGGTCATCGGGATAAACCAAACTTTACTGGTCACTTTAGTTGCACCATTTACGTCACTCGGGCGATAACGACTAGTACAATTATTGCCAACCGTAGTATAATCACTTGTCTACCATCACCACTATTGTAAAACAATAAAAAATACAAACTGGTCAGTTTGCCACAGGTGCTTACTGCTGAAGGTATCCGGGCTAATTAAATGTGCCCCATACACATTTTGCCTCGCGCCTTCTGCCCCCTCAGAAGATGGCGCATACGTTTTGTGGTTTGCTTATCTATTTGTTAGTTTGTTTAGACAAATGGATTTATCACGATTTCAAAATGTACAACTGTTTATGCAAAAGGAATAATGTGCAAATACAGAATAATCAAGTCCAGCGTTACAAAAGCTGCACACATAGGCTTGTCCTCCTTCACCGCTGTACTACAGCGACACCTATTGTTCAGCTCCGGTACTCTCCTCCAAGCATACGCAACGAAATTTGTGTGTCGAGCCCCTACAATTAGCCCCTTTTTATCCATTTAGGAGATACGTTTATCCAAAGCAGGGTCAGCCAGTTGCTAGATCAGTTCTAAATTGGATTACACATTATTTATATTGAACATCATTTAAATGTGATTCGTAGGCATCAGCTTGCATATCGTCCATTTCAAAGCAGAAAAAACTTAATTCAGAATATAATTGTGCAAACGTCTGATGAATGAGTATGACACATTTCCTTTTCGGGGATTTATGGAATAGAGGAGGTGTTTAAGCGGGTGGATATATTTATCACTTCTGTTTATTTGTTTGCCTGCATGTGGGGGCATCCAGTGCCCGATGTTCTAACCTCATGAATCAACGGCAGGCGCTCTGTGATTGTATAAACGCTTATGGAAGATGCATGCACTTCCCCCTGACTGTTAAACAGTGTGTATATACAAGTAATTGATTGCCTCTATTCATACTGGTTAAACAAACAACATACTTAGATTTTACAAGTACAACCATTTTGGCTCTTATTCATGTAGCCTCTTGTGATCCAAGGGAGAAATAAATCATATTGATTAAAAATTTTGATTTAAAAGGAAGAGGAGGTTATCAAGGTCACATCTGCAGACATGTAACTTCATATTAAAGCTCTAACTGTCCTCTTTAAGAAACAACAGGAATTTACAGAGTGGCATGTACAGTATGAGATATGAGCAAAAACATAATGTCCTCTACAGGGGACAAAGATGAATTGCTCGACCTCAGGAGGTTATTGTTCAGTGCCCAGTGTGTTGGAGTAGAGTGTGTAACTGATATCTAAAAAAACACTCCAGTTAATACTCAGGTATAGTTATAGTTATTTATTCTGGTTTGCTGTTCTTTTGATAACCTCATTTATTTTTACTGCTGCTTGTGGTTCAGTCGCAGGTGAGTGGAAACTGGAGGCCTTACAGGAATACAAAGAATATATTATTAAATAATTATATTATTAAATATTTGTACACTGCTTTGTGTAGAAGGGAAAAACATTTTGTGGGTGCAAAGGTCTGAGTGCAGGGGTGCCCTGAGGGTGTTGTGTGGCTCCGTGGGCTTGGTTGCTGATCGGAGGGTCATTAGTTCAAATCCTGGGGTCAGCGGAGTAGTTCCACCCCTTTACCCATGCATACATGTTAGTAAATACCCCCCCTAGCGCATCTTGCACTCTTAACATTGATCCTGGTGGCGACTATTTGTATTGACGCGGTAGCGGACCATAATGGTCATAGAAGTGTTATGAAGGCAGTACCCCCCAATTATGGAGGGGTAATTCGCACTCTGGTCTGAAGTAATTGCAGAAAAAAGGTGAAGGAAAGCTGAAAATGATGACATGGTCTTTACGATAATCCCATGAACTCAATTACTTTGAATTTATAATGTGATTAAATAGATCAGAAGGTCAAATACGTCCAAGTAGTGCAATCAATTGTTGGTACTTCTCCAAGAATATTGTCCCATGTTCTATCTTGTAAGAATTTTTGTAATGACTGCTTTGTTTATTTACAATGACAAACATTCTATTGTGCATATTATACTACAAATTCCTATAGACAATGTCTACACTATAATGGAAGTTTGGCCCATCCTCTTGGGAAGATTTCATAATAAGGGTGTCGGAAACACAGAGGAAATATCTTCTTTAAAAACATTACTACACTTTTCTATAGATGACAATTCCTAATCTGCAATCACAGTGTTGC
This sequence comes from Paramormyrops kingsleyae, assembly GCF_048594095.1. Taxonomy (NCBI): domain Eukaryota; kingdom Metazoa; phylum Chordata; class Actinopteri; order Osteoglossiformes; family Mormyridae; genus Paramormyrops; species Paramormyrops kingsleyae. Next base: position 21,382,228 of record NC_132810.1, read on the forward strand.
TTTTCCTTTTTTATTGGTTATAACTGTCAAAGAACTTGGTTCCCTGAAAGTTTTCTACTATACCATTCTGGACTTAGTATATCTTATGGAGTTTGGCCTGTTGCTGCAGCAGGTGATTATTGCACATTACTGGACATAATCTGTCTGGAAATGGTATTAGGATTCCCTGAGAGTGTAATAGCAAGACTGATTCATAGGTTTTCTATGGATGTGACGCAACAAAAACCAAGGCAGGTCTATACCAGTCAAGGACCTGGAAGGTTTGCAACAGATACTGAAATAAAATGTGCCTATAGGAAACAGTACTGTAATATTGCATTCTCAGCTCTTTTAAGAAAGACACATAGATGACTGATGGATTTTGATAACCTAGATTAACATGAAATAGTGATTTCCATTGTAGGGTCTATTAGTTACAATACCATGCAACATCATTGCCTGGCATTTTGGAAACCATTTACAGAGGTCAGTATAGCAACCAGCAAAAACCTGCAGAACCAGTCTGATGTGTAGGGAAGAGCACTAGGGCCACCTAAAAGGACAAAAAATAAAACATTTTATGATTAAAGTCAAAAGTTTTGAGATCAAAGTCGAAAAGTTTAAGTTTAAAGCTGAAATAAACTTTTGAGAAAAAAGTTGAATGTTGAAAGTTGAAAGGTCACCACTAACACATAATTGCACTGGTATACATTTATTAGAAGCTCCACAACCAATAAATATTCAATATTGTCTGGTGTGTTGTTAGATGTTTTTAATCTTCCGAGGTTAAATCAATGACTTCCTCTCCTTCAGCTCTGAAGACCCATTTGCTTCAATCCCAAACACACCCACACCTTTACTACCACTTTTGTGCTTATCGTCTTGTCATTTCTTGTGTCCATTTAACAAAAAAGCTCTGAACATTATACAGTATTTATGACAGTATTATATATTTTGTACTGTACAATCCAAAGGCGCATGTTCCTTAGTTTTTAATATGATTTTACACTGCACTGTTGCCTTGTCAGACAATGAGCAAACAAAAGACAAAAACTGTCAAAAAATATCACCAGATTCATGCACCATCAGTATCACGTGCTTTGAAGTCACTGTTGCTCAGTGCTATATATATATATATATATATATATATATATAGCAATAATTAATAAAACGTAGTAAGTAACAATATCCATATTATGATGTGTATATACAAGAATGGTGCTATTTTTGGAAAAGTGTAAAAATCATAATTTTCAGTGTAAACAATTGTATACATAGTTTCCAGCTTCTGGTGAAATACCTCTCAGGAGTGTTGTACGTGGTTTAGCAAGAGCACGACATGATGATCTGTGTTGGGTGTGTTAGGGAACAGTAAGAGAGAAAAACAAGTTTTAAAAAAATGGGGAAGCATCCAGTTACAAAATAAAAAAGAACTGATTTGTGTATAACGTTAAAACGAGGGATCAGTATCTATTATTACCCCTCGAAGCCCCAGTAACAAAACCTCAATGATACTTATTCTTCCACAATAATACAGCTTTGTTCCTCATGTTTGCTCCATGAAAGATACATGCGATCAGGAAGAAAATCCGTTAAACAATTTCTATAAGTATTTGTCAGAGCAACAATCACTTATTCAATTGAAACTGCAGGGCAGATTATCATTCCTTTTACCCTTGGGTGTATAGCTCAGCATCAACATGTCATAAACGAGTCATTCAAACATGAAAGCTTTAAGTCTTTGGTAAAAATGGGAATCCTGTCTGTCCTCATTGCTTAATTGAACGGGAAGTGAATAACTGTGAAATTATTTTTGACGCATTGTAATAACCAATATCGTAACAAAATGTTACTTGACTGTTTGTTTATGTGATGTACTTCCTGTTAACTAGTATATAATTTTAGAAAGCAACAAACAATTGACATAAAAATATAGTGAACTCTTCACCTTGTCTGAAGTCTATTGACAAGCAATGTCTAACATATCTACACATATCTCCCACACAGATATTTATTTTTACTAAGTGTCTTATTTTTTTGACTGACTCATTCAATTCTGTTTTTTTTTTTTTTTTTTGCCATTTTGCTATTAATTGCAATTGTAATCACTGGCTCTCAATGGGATACTAATGTCACGCCCGGTGTTCGTCCGATCCTCGTGTGTGCCACGCCCCCTCGTTACCTCGTGTTAATTCCGATTGTACTGTATATATTCACCTGTTGCCTGTTATGTTCAACTTGTCCTGTGTATTTAGTCTGCGTCTGTCATTGATGTTCGTCGCTGTTAGCCCCGTTCGTCTAAATAAACCCTTTATTTTTGGATTCTGGTCTGCCTGCCGTATCATTCCCCGCTTCCTGCCTGCTCGCCGGATAGCGGTCACGACAACTAAACACAAATGTTTGGTGTTTTATGTTATTGCAGAGGCGTTACTAATTAAACAGTACGAAATGATGCTTGTCAATGAACCTTTTAGATCAGAACAGCTCTTCAAGAACTTAATTTGGGTTACAGTTTATTAATACTTGAAATTAATGTTTTACTTTAAAACTCCTGGTTGTTTCTAATGTGATATATAGTTTTTGTAAATGAATGAAGTCATGATTTTTGTTATAAACCGAATATATATTGGCAGTATTTTTACTGAATTAAGCAAGCGTCTTTCCGTGAGCACTGCTGGATTCAACTTTTCAGTTTAACTGAGATAATATGTATTGCTTTTTTCGGTAACACGTTACTTGAAGCAGTCTACATAGGGTTGATATGTAATCGTCATAAGAATGACATGACACCTGTCAAGCACCTTAATTGACAACATCACTGTTGTCATAATGTGTCATTCGGTTTTTGGAACTGAATGACACATTATGACAACAGTCATAAACATCAATTATGTGTCATTAATGTGCATGACACGTGTCATGTCATTCTTATGATGGTTACTTGTCACCCTTATGTAGTGTTGCCTTTTTTCATTTTTTATTTACCTGTATCAATCCATCCATCTCACAACCATGTATTTTGGACATAAACATTCACCAGTCACTTTATGAGGAGCACCAATACTCCGGGTCACCTCAGCATGGCAGTCTGAATTCTTCATGGCACGTGCCCAAGAAAGTCCCGGAAACATTGCTTACACCAGAGATTCTGACATGACTGCATCACATCATCTCTGCAGATTTGCAAGCAGCACATGTAGTCACGCTGCGAATCTTCCTTTCCACCGTATCCTAAAGGCTCCATTGTATTCCGATCGAGTGACTGAATGACTGTGGAGGCGACTGCAGTACACTGAACTCATTGCATTGTTGACATATGCAGAACCATTCTGAGAGGACTTGTGCATTGTGAAATGGTGTATTGTCCTACTGGACATAATGATTAGATCATGGGTTAACTGCAGTAGGGATGAACATGGTCAGCAATAATACTCAGGCTGTAGCATATAAATGATGCTCAGCTGATATTTGGTTTTGATATTGGTATTGACTGGTGAGTCCATGAGATTTTTAAACACTTTACTTTAAAAACAGCTACTTAACTACAGTATTAATAAACTGTTAGTAATCATTTGATAACATTAATATATATAAGGATTTATTCACAAATTTAGAAATGTACTACAATTACATTTTGCAACTGGCATTTACAAAACAGCTTGGAAATATGCATAAAGACTATGTGTTATTAAGCATGCCTGTCTTGCCCAGGTCCTTAGTTTGTTACTTAGTGTTTTGTTTACTTTATTCTTATTTATCCCAGTTTGTTTTTGACCCCTCGTGGCCTGTTTTGTGATTTTTCCCAATGTGTGTTTTAGTTTCTTTAATAAACCCTTTTGTCTTGGAGCCGTAAGTGTATCATTACCGTTTCCCTGCCTGCGTTATGCCCTGCCGTGACGTCATAATTGAACGTTCACAAGCTCTTTAGTAAATACTTTCTGAGAGACAGATACTAGGTATCTTTGTAATATATTTCTAAATTTAATGTCAAGAGAATCTTCTTATTTACTAAAACAGTGGCAAGATACGGTATGGAATTGGCTAATGTATGAAACTGATCACGTTTGTATTATTATTGTAAGTTATATGAAGATCAGATGACATTTTATGACTAATCAGAAAACTAAGTAATTCCAAAGTGTTTACATATTTTTTTTTTGCCACTGTATATTTTGCCACTGTATATTATCAAATGATTAGTAACAGTTAATAGGAAAGGTGCAGATCTTTAAGGCCAATGTATAACTAATTCCTTTGTATGCTTTCTAATGTGTTTTTAGTTACAAGTAATTTACAAGTACTATTCTTTGTGAGACAGGGGAAAGATATCTTTTAAGATATTTAAGATATCTACTTAAATTTGTTTTTAAGTGAATATTTTTATTTAATCATCAATCCATTTTCTATATCCGCATACCCCGTGCAAATGATTAGGAACAGTTTATTAATATCTAAGAACCATACCTTAAACTATAGGTTTTACCATATGCACAAATAAATACACAAATACAAATTTGCAATTTACAGTTAAAACCAATTGGCTAGGCCATAGTTATTTTTAACCTTCCCGTCTTAGGTAGCACAGGAAACAATTACTGATTACTTCAGTAAGATCCTTGTGCTGAAACTGTAAAGCTGTAATTGAGTAAGACTGGAGATTTGACACAATTGCACAGTATAAACACTAAGGCTGACGTAAAAAAACCTGATACATCACCTGAGAGGCGGAGCAAGTTCTGCAAGCTAAAGTTTGTTTGTCAAAGGTGCTATAAAACACTCCCTCAAGCTCAGGTGGAGCTTCAGACAAGGACACGGGAGTGAGGAGCTTTTCCTTTTGTTTTTCCTTAAGGTTTGAAGGAATCCGAACTGCGGTCCATTTTTTTGAAATCAGAAAACCAAACTTGTATAAAATGTAAGTATGCCTATTAACAATAGGAAAACCTCTGTTTGTGATTTCCCATATTTTTTGTAAAAAGTAAAATATTATACACCTTTGCAGGTCTTGATAAAAGGAAATTAATTTAATATGCGTTTAGAAAATAGTTTTATCAAATGTTTATTTTGAAAAGTAGTAGAATTTGTATTTGCCTGTGATCGTTTCAAATACATAGTTTAATATTTAACATTTAGTGCATTCATATGTACCTGTACTAAATGAAAATTGTTTATAGCTAAATTGCACTTGAATTGTTAGTGTGACCCATTTTTGAATGTTTTCAACAGAATTTGTACGCAAAGATGCCTCCCCCCGGTGTGTGTTTGAACATAATCAAGGACCGGAACCAGGAGGGTGGGATGGGCACTGTGACTGACCCTGTGAAATTTCGTGGCCAAGACTTCTACTGGCTACGGGACCAGTTTCTGAAGAACAGACAGAGGTTTATTGACAGCACATTTCCCCCAGACAGTAGAATCATTGGCCCTAAACTGTTGTCATCCAAGATGATGGCAAGAGTAGAATGGAAAAGACCACATGTAAGTAAAGTTTTTCTTAGAAATGTGTGATATCATCTGTTTCAAGAGTAAGAACTGTAGCAACAGACCAGACGGTACACTGGAAGTTCTTTAGCTATAATAGTAAGGAGGACACAATAAAATACTGGTGATTTTGCTTTTAATTCCAAAGAAAAATAATGTGGACATCAGAGGTGGATGGTCCATAGAGCTGGTGGTCCTAGTGCCTCCTCTGTTTTAGACTTTGAATAACTCATTGCTAACAGGTTATTGTCATTTAAAATCACGTTATTTATTTTCTTTGGAAAAAAAAATCATTATTGTAATATTGTAAGATTGATTATCTTACCACCTCATTGCTTTAGCTACCCACCACCACAGTTTGACATTGTACCAAATGGAAATCATGAAATTATTAAATCAGTTTTATTTTAGACAACTAAATAAACATTGAGTCACAACACCATCTCTCTGCTTAAACAAATATCTGACTTAATTTCCTGTTTATAAACTACAACCAATTTAGCACAATGTTCTAATGGGTACAATGTCTGGAAGTATTCTGAGTAACAGAACTGTATGCTAGCCGGTGCTCTAATAAAAATAGAAATTTTAAGATGTGAGTATGATGTTAATCAAAGAGATCATGTACTGTCAAATGCTATAACTGTTTGTCTTAACTGTACAGCAATTTGTATTTTTATTTAGATTCTTACTAATAAAAAGCGTTGATTCTTTCAGAAAATGGTAGCATCTCCATGCTTATCTGTGGATGGAGTTTCAAGATTTGACATCGCTCAAGGATGTTTGGGTAATAAGATTTTGCTATTATTATGCTATTATGGCACTCTATTAGTATAGGGTCACACTGAGCATATATGTATCAATTAGGGGTTTGTATCTCCTCCCAGGATTCCGTTCCCTCCCAACCACCAGATATAAAAGCAAAATAAGCTTATAAATTTGAAAACCTCCCCCCACGAAACTTGCTGCACTCCCCATATTCATGTCTGGCTACAGGCTTGGCATAACAAACAACGCTTTGATTGAATACTTATGTATTTTCTAACGAACATCCTTTGGGCCTCTGTTTGTTTGCAGGTGACTGCTGGTTTCTGGCATCTGTCGGAGCGTTAACATGTCAACCGCAGATGCTGCAACAGGTGGTGCCGAATGACCAAGGATTTCAGAGAGATTATGCTGGGATATTTCACTTCAGGGTAACAGGCTTAAAGCCGTACTGTTTGCACATATTACTGCAAGATGATCTTATTAAAAGCAATGTCCATCATGTCTATTATTACTCACATTTTTATTCAGTTCTGGAGATTTGGAGCGTGGGTGGATGTCGTGATCGACGATAAGCTGCCAACAATTGATGGAAATTTAATCTTTGTTCATCCAACAACTAAAAATGAGTTCTGGGCTGCCTTGCTAGAAAAGGCCTACGCCAAGTAGGTCACCTTGGATTCCGTACCACTCGAATGCCTGGTTTATCTATATTACAGAAAGCAACCCTTAGTCTAATGAAACAACAGTTGGCACTGGCTAAATACTGGCTAACCTTTCAATTTGCATGTATGTCTCAGAGTGTGTGGGTCATACTCAGACCTGAAAGCTGGGAATGTGTCAGAAGCCATGATGGACTTCACTGGAGGGATCCATGTGATGTATAAGCTGAAGGAAGCACCCCCAAATCTTTGGGATCTCATGAACAGGGCTGAGAAATTGAAGTCCCTAATGGGGTGTGGGACTGCTCAAGGGGTGAGTGTTCAAGTGCAGCTATTTTTTTCTTATTTGTATAAATGCAGGATCACACCCAACCTGCCATGTTTAGAATTCAAAGGTGAAATGCTCTCCTCCGGTTTGGAAAAGCATGCTCATTTTATTTTGATACATTGTATAAAATCATGTTATTGATTTCAGGCAACTCCTGAAAATGTGAAATTACCCAATGGGATAGTGCAGGGCCATGCCTATGCTATCACTGGAGTTGTGAAGGTATGTTGGTATTAAAAATGCAGGAAAAATGAATAACTTATAAATAGATATTAATGATTTATTGGTAACACTTTACTTGATGTGGCACACAGATACTTAGTACAAATAATGAACAAATCATGAACAAATATAGTGGCTACTTGAGATTAATGATGCATCACGGTTTATTAATGATGAACAAGCATTAAATCAATATTTCACTTGAGTTATTCATTACTTGCTCCTTAATTCAGGTTTACAGAATTAACAGATATAGTGACAAATATAGCAACTGCTTGAGATAAAAGATGCGTCACTATTTATTAATGATGAATTAACATCAGACCGGTAACTAAGACTTACTTTGTGATTAATCAATACATAAGTCTAATAGTATATTACTGTATTAGTACCCAAGTCGAACACAACGCGGAATCGCATTTGTATTTCTGCGACTTTCTGTCGGACAAAAAAGCACTACGCGAAATACAACGCGATATGGCCTTAGCGAGAAACTACTCGCACGCAAGACCAGCTATCGAAATGGATCCGATTTGTTAACAAATTGGTTCTAGATCTTTTCCCGGAATCTCCGGGACCCCTGACAGCTGACAACTGCTCCGTGACACCAGCCCTCCTTCTCCAAACATTCCAGATTAGCTCTGGGGCCGGTAGCATTGGACAACTTAATTATGACACCTGACGTTTCATTTCTCCTTAGCTGACGGATTTATTTATGGGTGTTGCACAGAATTCCTTAAAATGTTTCCTTAGTTAAGGAAAAACCTTAAGGGACTTACTGCATTTAAACAGATTTTACAGTAGCAGAATTATACCGTTTCCATGGAGCCTGGTTGGTCGATTGCACTCTCGCGCGCGCTCTGTTAAACACAATGTCCGTGAGGGAGTCGCTATCAGCACGCGGGAGACTCCCGTAACTTCTCTGAGAGGTAGGATGTCTGAAATGTGAAAGAGTCGAGCTTTTTTGTACATCCACGCATTGCACACGTCAAAGTTTTAGATTCTAAAAATCTAAAAACATCTGGCAACTTATAATATGAAAACATCAACGTTTTATAATTCACTTACATTTGCTTCGATCTTCTAGACTGTACTCATGTTAACTTCGTTTGGCGTAAGTTACTAAGTTTTAGAGTCGCATTCCTCTAACCCTGTGTTTCCCATTGGATATTGTGATTTTAGTGAACATGAGGTTTTTCCGGGAAAGCGTTAGTCGCTTTATAGCAGGACTATACACACACAGTTGTGGTGGCTTAGTTGGTAGCATTATAGCCTCACGTAGTTACTGGCCCGGCTCGTTATGTGTGCACTTCCTCCTCATTGTCTGTGTGTTTGCGTGTACACTCTTCTTGTAGAAATGGGTGGATATATCACATGTCTAACAAATGCAGGTCATGAGCCATGGAAGACCTGTGAATCTGGTTCGAATCTGGAATCCATGGGGTAGAGGAGAATGGAATGGAGACTGGAGTGACGAGTGAGTATGTGTATATGTGTATATATAAATATAAAATAAGATAGAACTATGACATATAATATTATATAATAATAATTATTGTGGTATGTGGATATAGATAAACTAGGCATACAGTGGTATGTATTTAATTTTAGCTTGGACGATGAGCACCATGCTGTCATAGGATTATTAATGTCACTATCTAATTATCTGATATTATTAGTTTCTTTGATTATTTTAATTCATAATTGCACAAAAATGATGCAACGCTTATTTTTTTTATTCATAATTGCACAAAAATGATGCAAATAATAGATCCTTATAGTAGCAAAAAGTGCATTCTGTATTTTGTAAATCAGATCTTCATCGTGGAATACAGTTACTGTAGAAAATAAGATGAGCTGCTTGCAGATCTGTAAGGATGGAGAATTCTGGTAAGACTTTCTGAAAGAAAATGGCACTGATCTAAAAGAAAATGACACTGATCTAAAAATCTAATTGTGTAATATGCCTCGTACATACATGTGTCAACAATCACTTTTTCATTAAAAGTTATAATCAAAATTTTAAAAAAGGAGAAACTCAATTAACAATAAATTATTTTGTTACCTGTTACCTGAACAGATGAATGAGATGGTTGTACATTTTCCAGGATGTCTATGAAGGATTTTACAATGAACTTTGAAGAGGTGGATATTTGCTGTCGCACTCCGGAGTTTCTTGACGATTCTCCCAGTCAGTGGGGTTCCTCCTGTCACTCGGGCAAATGGGTTGCTGGGACGACAGCAGGTGGATGCATGAAGTTTAGAGGTATCTGATATGAACACATTGCTCTACTCAACTTACTTGACTTCTTGAAAAACCAAAACAACCACAAAGGCGTTTACATTGAGATTATGCCAGGAAAATGAACATTGCATGACAATTGATTTATTTAGTCTCATAATAATGGCAAGGATATGAAGGTTTCTCAATTATGGCGAAAATCATAATCACAATTAATTTGGTTAATATTCAGATCGCGATTATTTAATATTATTACTCATTGACATTGGAAATATCCTGCATTTATTGAAAAAATGGATTTCATTCAACTCAAAAATATAATTAAACTGAGAAACAAATAAAAGGGGCTGGAAAGGGGGGGCGCTGGATTTATAGCAAAACAATAAGACAAAACAGGAACATCATTGGGAATGAAATGTGACACAATAATCATTTTATCTAAATTATTTTGTTTTGAAAATCGTTGTAAGCCAAAATTGTAATGTAAATTCAATTAATTGGCCAGCTCTAAAGGACATACACATTTGATCTAGTTGTTTCTGGGCATTTCCTAAAATATTATCTTCAAATGCTGTACAGAGACATTCTGGATGAATCCGCAGTATCAAGTGACATGTGGAACCAAGGGCAGTGATCATCCTGGCTCCACCAACATGGTGGTATCTCTCCTGCAGAAACCAGACAATGGGTGTCGGTCCCTTTCACCCAATCATTATATTGGTTTCACTTTGTTTGCGGTTAGTAATTTTCTTCCTTGCAATGTTTAATTTTACTCCTAGTGCTATGAATTATTACCAGACGAAAATGTGCTTAACTTTTATACCAAATTCCAAGTAATTTGTGCTTCAGGTACTATGATGTAGTTCGTCATAGCTTGTATTATGGCAATTTATTTTTGAAGGATGCAAAATAAAAAAAAATCATTATGTGCTTTCATTATTGTGCTGATGCTCTAATTTTACACTGACACCATTGTAATATCCGTTTATTGTACAGGTACCACCAGAGGTAAGTAAGCTTTTTTGTCATGTTGGCAAAATGTTTCCATGTTTATACTACAAGTACATGTACCACCTAACTTATGTTTGTATGTTATACATACTATACATTTTTATTTACCTTCCAGTTGCGGGATGCCAAAGGGAAATTTTCAGCATCATTCTTCAAGAACAGCAGCCCAATATCAGTAACGAAAGATTTCATGAATGTTCGAGAAACTACCCAAGTCTTCTATTTACCTCCCGGGAAGTATGTTATTGTGCCCTCGACGTTTAACCCAGAAGAACCGGCTTCCTACCTCTTGATGATTTTCTCAAAGATGCAGATCTCTGTTGGGTAAGTTTCCTTTTGTGACGCATTTGCATTTAAACTGCATTTAAGAATTGGTAATAATTTGGTTTAGGTCTACACCAGGGGTCTCAAACTGCAGTCCTGGAGGGCCGGAGCCCTTCACATTTTTGGGTTTCCCCTCGTTTAACACACCTGATTCAACTTCTTGTGCTAATTACCACATAGCTGTTGAGCTGAATCATTTGTGGTGGAACAGGGAAAGAACTAAGTTACACAGGGCTCCGGCCCCCCAGGACTGCAGTTTGACACTTCTGGTGTACAGTATATCATAACTACTGGGCTACACTTTGTGATTAAGCAAATAATAAATATTTGCCACAGGCAAACTGTGTCAACTGGACTTCATTGAAAGTATGACTGAACATGAAAGATTAAGTTCTCCATGAACTTTGGATTTGTTTGTTTTACAACGCAGAATATATTGCGCTTATTTTATAATTGATACTGCATAATGGATAGCACACATAGAGATATTATTGATTTCCAAAGATTGCCTTAACTCGTATCAAGCTCGCTTAATTGGATATTGATAAAAGTGAGACATTTATCATCCTTGAGACAAAGAAAACCTCTGTTGCCGCTTGTCAAAAACAGAATCAGTTTATGGCTGTGAAAAATGCATTAATCAGGGTTTTTTTGCAAATAAATGACAATTGCTCAAATGGTATCCAGAATGTTTAAAAAATTTCTATTTTTTTTTAGTGACTGCTCAGCTGAGAACCACATGCCCATCGACAAGGTACAGCTCAGGGCTCCGTCCTTTTATGGGAGTTCTGGCTACACAGTAGAAATGTGGCAGATTTATGCTGCGCTGCATCAGTTAATCCACTGTCAAACATGCTCCCGCTGAGCCTGGGGCATGAGGCTTACCTGCCTACTGCTTGCCATGTCCTGTGGCTTTGATGTGGTTAGACCAGTTTGGTGGTGACTATGCCAAATCCCAGATTACCATCCAAGGGCAAACTGCCAGGTTGTCAGGCACTAATGCACTTGGGCCAAAAGTTCTAGGAGCAAATTAACTTCTCCAGTTATATATGTAGGCTGGCTGATACACCTGAGCATGTCTTTATAGAACAACATGCAGGCTAACCATATTCACAAAGGGAGATTCAGTTGGCCAGAGGGAGAGTGGTTCACTGCCTTGCTTTTTAACTTAATAGGCTGTTTTTTGGCTGCGTTTTTTTTTTCATACTTGCATGTTTTTCCTGCTTCTTTCTCTTTTACTACTGCCAATCCAACATTCACTGGTTCTATTTCTCACCGTTCATTCCTAGAGCAAAATGTACGTTTTCCAGAAATTTGAGATCTACTGCATGATTTTGACAGAAGGTGTAGATGAACAGCAGAGTTCAAAGCAGCAGAAGGAGGTTTATTAAGAGAAATGCCACAATTAATAAAGGCCAGCTGGTTTTCATTAACTGAGAAATTTGTGGACACAGATCCTTGATGATTGATTGACATGGAATTACGAAATCAGTGAATCCCAGTCATGTCCTCTCATTGTCCAACCCACTGATTTATAGTACCTAGTGTTTCCTGACAGTTCTGCATAAATTCTACCTGCCGTATAACTGAAACTTAAGATTTCTAATTTTTTTCAGAAAATCTATTCCAGCTATGCCCCAACTGAGCACGAATCAGTGTTTGCTCAATACTCTGATAAGGTACTGTATTTAAGTCCACAAGCATGCAATTAGATTGCGTGAAAGGTATTCAAACATACAATTTAAATAAATATAGCTTATATATAAAATCAAACTTTGCTTTTTGTTCTTTGATTGAACAAGCTCAAGGAAGTTGATGCGGAACAACTACAGAAACTTCTGAATGAGAATGTGGTCACAGGTACGATCTTAATCTATTACGGCAAATGGCAGGGCTATTAAATTACAGCTCCAGAGAGCTAAGTACAGTAGGATTTACTTTCAGCCAGTTACTCAAACCATGGCTTTTTTTTTGTCTGTTAGGACCCTGTCTAGGCTCTTAATTATGTGTTGAATGATCGAAGACTTGGGTCTGCAGGACCACAAGTGAACAACCATGAATTTATCATTGTGACATTTTCCCCTAGAAAAGGGGCTTCCGAACCAGAGTAAATCAGAAAAATATCAAGTGAAGCTTTTTGTATAGTAATATATTTTTTTTGTATAATAGTAATTGTGTCTCTGATCTGGGTGTAGCGTACCCTGTGGGGTTATCCTGTATTGTACTTTAAGAAACATACTATGGCAGCGAAGATACGTTGTTAAAGTAATCATGATACAATGCTTTATTTTTTCCAGACATGTCATCAGGTGGCTTTGGTTTGGAAATGTGCAGAAGTATTGTAGCGATGATGGATGTATCCTTTATCTCTGTAGTATGAAAACATCCATAGCTATTTCTAATCCCTCTTCCTATTCGTACTCCTGTAAGTAAATTGCTTTTTTGCTAGCTACTTATTTATAACTGAATTCTAATTATTATACAGATTTTTTTCGTACTGTAAGAATTAACCCATGCACTCATTAAATAATATTGTTAAGTGTGGGCCTGCAGATTATTTCCTGGCTTTCAAACCACTATGTCAAGCTTGTCGGGAATATTCCCTTAACTGGTTCGTCCACAGCTTTCAGTCACTGGAACACTGAAAAACGCAGAGTTCTCACGTTTGTGGCAACGTGTTCAGGCTTACAAGGTATATAATCCTCCATAGAGCCACATATCTCACACAAACACTAACCTTGCATTTTGCATGCATGGCTGCTATTTATAAATATTTTTAATGCTTCACAGGACATTTTCATCAGGAAGGATGTTTCTCGTACTGGAAAGTTATCTTTGAAAGAACTGCGGAGTGCAATTCAAGCCGCAGGTGCCCCCGACATCTAATCGAATTGAGACTGTGTTTAATTTTCAGGAAATATGCTTATGTTTCTTGTTTTAAAAATTTTTTTTAAAGACATGGTACTTTATTTGCATTTATTTGAGTACAGGCTGGGGTCAGAGTGCAGAGACAGCCACAGGCCCTGGGCACAAGCCCAACCACTTCAGATAGTGTGACCTGAAACTGCTAGAGAACCTCCTATAATTCCAATTACTTTCTGACTTGAAGACCGGAGTTTGATGTTTGCACTTGATGGGGGCAAAAAAAAATCCCCGCATCTTGTTTACCTTATGATTTAACGCACGCATCTGATGCATACATAGGCTATTATTTTGTCTACCTATAGGGTACCAACAAACCTCTAATGCAAAGGTGCAAAGTGCCAGCACAGAGCACAATTATAACCTCACTACACCCTCGATTTACTGACCTTTGATGGTAAACTATTGCATTCAAACAACTAACCAAAACAGACAACTGCTAAATCCATGCAATTTGTTAGCTATACAGGTAAAACACTTACATCGCAATTTAGCCAATGCAGGAGGGGTCGTCTTTTTCCAGACTGGCTTAGGTGTCCAAATTGCCAATTAACTGCAATTTTGATTCAGGCGATTGGCCCCCCCAAACTCTGCCCATGAAAGCCATTTGTTTGTAGTTTGCTTGTGTCAACACCCTGTGCTTTTTACACTAGCATTTCTGCCTTGCTTTGCCAGGCGTCACCGTGAGCGATGACCTGCTGAACCTGGTGGCCTTGCGCCATGGCAGCTCTTCCAGGGAAATCACTATGGAGAGCTTCATCTTCCTCATGCTGCGTCTGGACAGCTTGAACAGTGAGTTCCTCCTCAGAACTGCTACAGTACATATGCATTTTCCCCCATTATTTACTCTTGTTACTTCTTTAATATAAATACTAGGCCCCAGCCAGGAAATTTTATGGCCAAGATCAGCACATTTTATCATTGCTCTGGGGGAACTTCGATAAAGGATGACACAGTTCAAGTCTTATCCTGATAATTTTATTACTGACATTTCAAGAAGAAAATAAATAATAGGTAGCATATTGAACTGTTCAAGCAGTCTGACTTTTTCAGCCCCGTCTGGTCTCTGTCTAACATCCATCATTTGAGAAACTTCCAGTGATTAGCAATGTCAAGTGTTTAGTTGTGGCACTTTCGCAACCAAGTACTGTGGTCACTTAGTTCAAAATGACAAACAATCAAACTGACACGCGTGCCACGTATTTGCGCGTTTCTCTATGCAAAGCAATGCAGGGTTGCCGACTTTAGTCAGCTTACTGGAGTGAGATTTTCAATTCGAGACAAGTCACACACATGCACACGCATTTACATGTACTGTATGTTTTATCATCTTGTTATTAGTCTGTAGCATTTGAAAACTACCCCAATGCTGTTGATGCAGCTAATTTTAGGTTTGTAATGGAATAATACAGTTTTGCTGTAAGATTTCTTGCGTGAGAGTCTGAAAGCCTGAGTTCCACGGAAGATGCGTGAGAGTTGGCAACCCTGCAATTGTGGTCTATTGTGTGTGTGTGTGTTTGTGGGTGGGTGGGGACTTGCTGGATGACATTTTGAAGCGTTGTTGTAAAATCTTCAACACAAAAGTGTTTTGTTTCCGAGTGGCCCAATCTTAGACTAGACAAATTGTTTTGTTTCTGACCGGTACAGCAGCTAAGCAACCCACCAGGAATTCTCCCGAGTCTGATAAATCCTGTTGGCACATTACAGCCTTTTTGCATAATTGTATTTATTTCTGGTACAAAGTAAGACCTAATTTCTAATGTTTATTATTTAAATATGTCACTGACTATTTTTTGTCCCATTGTCTTTCTGTTTCTTGCCGTAAAGCCCAAATCTCCCTCTAGTGATTGATAAAGTTTTTTCTGTTTTTCCATTAATCACTATCACAAGGGCACAATGGTTACCGTGGTTAAGTTATGACCAGTTTTGGAGGTTAAATATGTAAAGGATAATGGACTCCAAGTAGAGTTTAGATTCTCTGCCCGAGCCCGAGCCCAGACCCGACCCGACCCGACCCGTGGGCCGATATTTCCTGCCACTATCTTCGGGCCGGGCCGGGCCGGGCCGGGCCGGGCCGGGCCGGGTCGGGCCGGGCGGGGCCATGATCAAGCATTTGTGTGTGGTTTTTTTTTTTTTAATCATTACTTAATTAGCATAATTGAGTGGAGAGCTATGCCATAATTATAAATGTAGCTCCCTCCCGTAAGACACGAGCACAAGAGTCCTTTGCATTTACTGAGCCGACGGTTTATTCGAAAGACAGTGGCTTCGTTATTATCACCATCATGGCAGACGTGAGAACTAAATACAGATACGGAAACACAAAATCAAGCACATTTACTTACAATATTAGCTAACAAACATTGAAATTCAAATGAAATATAAACATAAATAACAATAAAGACAGCTTAGAGAATTCATATACAGTTAACACGAACCTCAGTTAGCATTTACATTTACATGGCTAAATACAACAAACTTAACTAAAACTTAACACATACCTCGTTGGCTGCTTACGGAAGGATTTAACCTTTTTCTTAACCCTTTACTTAAAGTTCGATGCCGAGCACACAAACTGGTTCCAGCAGCAAGCGAACTGGATCAAGTGAAAACGTGCTTTTCTTCTAAACGTATCTCAAAAATCCATTCTGAATAAACAAACAATGCAGTTTACATGCTTCGTCCTTGTTGCATTTTTCATTAAGATAAATCTAAACTAATTTCTGTAGTTCAAACAACTTAGAATTGTAGTTGAGAACGTCTGTTACAACGGCTCACGTATTAAAAAATAGTCGGGTTTAAATCGGGCTCGGGCTCATAATTACAGTTAATGTGTCGGACCGGGTCGGGCTCGGACACAAGGTGCACGGGCTCGGGTAGGGTCGGGTTTAATTTTTTGGGCCCGATCTAAGCTCTAACTCCAAGCCATGCATTATAAGTTTTTAAACACACTGCTGTGTAGCCAAAGAAATGTAAATATAAATACTGAGCTATTGTCTTATTAATTTACCTTTCTGTACCTCCACGTATTCAGCTCCATCATGGGTAAAATTTACCAATTATTAAAACCAGACTAGCGTACCATCTTGTTTAGGCAGGTTAAACAGAACTGTAAAGTATGACTGGACTACAAGTGCATTACATCAGTAAATTATTTTGATAATTAATCACTGATCACAGGTCCTGGTCACCAGAAGTGTTGTCTATGAGACCTTTACCATTTTCTTGGTTTTTCATTTTTGTTAAATAACATTAGTTAGAATCAAAGATCGTAATTGTGCATTAATTTACTACTGTGGTTTACCTACAGTAGCTGGCACTGTGTACATGGATACAGAAAATTACTCAACACCCTTCTGATTCGAGAGTTTGACCACATGGTGGTATACAGTAAATCGATTTTTATCCACTAGACATTTTAAGATGGCAAGTGTCAAATAAATGGAGTTTTAGAAACTGCCATTTTATGGCACAAAAATGAATGCACAGAACTACTAATGCTTAGTAAATACTAGTACTTGCATTTATGCGTGTAATTTTGGTGAATATGACATAATATGTGGAATCATTTTCTCACAGAAATATTCAAGAACCTGTCAGATGGGAAAGGCATGTACCTCAAAGAAAAAGAGGTAATTGTATTTTGGGGGGCTTAGTAGTTGGCAGTATTGGTTACAAAGATGGGTAGGTTAATGGAAATTTCTGCTAAACTATAACCAATTTTTTTCTCTATTTTCAGTGGCTGTATCTCAACATCTACTCCTGAGCAGTATTGTATAAGGCAGACAGTGTGGAATTAAGGTCTAAGTGAAGAGCAAATTTCCAAAACTCATTCAGTCCACAGGATATATATTGGAGGAATTGTAATGAAAGTTCTGTTTTCTTCTTGAAGTTGGATTAGTGAGTTAGTGAGTTTTGGTTCTCAATATTGATAAGGAAGCCTGACTTTAGGTCATTAGTGGTCTCAATTCAAAAACTACAAAAATTGACATTGAATTTTGGAAATTTACTCTTCAATTAAAAACTCATGTTTTTATTATTGTTATCGTGACTAATTATTGTGCTATTGTATTAATTTGTATAAATGTAATGTTTCAGTTTAATGGGATTTTATTGGTGAGAAGACAGATGATATCATCCATCTCTAAATTGTCTGTCCTGGCCAGGTTTGCCAAGATAAAATTACTTTTTGATATATAAACTTAATATTATTTCCACTGATGACAGATGACATAATCTATTTTTTAATTGCCTGTCCTGGTCTGGGATGTCAAGACATAATTACTTTTTTTCATCTTAATGTGTTTTTCAGATTCTGTGTACTTTGATAGTCTGTTCAATGTTTGGATGATTTTTTAAATAAACTTCACAACAATCAACAATCCTCCTCACTGTAGGCATTTCTGTCTGATACTCTGTGGTTGCAAACAGCAATTGAGCATATATGTTATGCTTTATGTGCATGCTTTATGAAGACGGTAATTGCAGTATAACCATCCCGGGAGGGTATATCCCAGGGCACACGGCCTCACACTACAGACAACACAGGGACACCGAATCACGGATTGGGAGAGCATGGGGGGGTCATGAGGTCGCTGGAAAGGGGCGTGTGGCTCCCGATATCTTTGTAAGTGGATGAAAGTCCAAGCCTTTGAATCCTGGCTCTCCCTGTCTTGCTGTATGGCTGTGAGACATGAACGCTGTCCAGTGAGCTGAGACAAAGACTGGACTCCTTTGGTACCGTGTCTCTTCGGAGAATCCTGAGGTACTGCTGGTTTGACTTTGTGTTGAACAAGCGGTTACTACAGGAGTCCCGAATAAGGCACATTACCTGCATTGTGAGGGAGCTTCAGTTACGGCACTACAGACATGTGGCTTGATTGCCTGTGATCCAGGGAGTCCTCATTGCTGAGGACCCAAGCGGCTGGACCAGGCCAAGGGGACACCCACATAACCTCAGGCTGCGGCAGATAGATGGCTATTTCCGGAGGGTGGGACTGGACCACATGTTGGCCTGGAGGGTTGCCAGCCAGGGTCTCTGAGGTGGGCAACACATGCTGCTCAACCTGACTTGACCTGTTGAATTAGTTTGAAAAGAGGCTTCTAAAGAAACGCATCACATTTATCCAATGATCTAAAGAAACGCATCACATTTATCCAATGATCTAAAGAAACGCATCACATTTACCCAATTTATTAAACAAGTTTGGGCTTATTTTGTAAATTCCATACAACCATGGTCGTGTATGCGAGACAGAAAATGATAAATGTGAACGTGTGTTGGAGGGGCCTCATGCCTCATCCATCCCTAGCAGTGCTTACCGGATCCTGTTGCTGTGGTTTTCCTCCAGATCTACAGACTTTTTCAGAGGGACTGTTCAAGAACACTGCCGTGATGTTTTCATCTGACAGACGCCGGACATGGACTGAAGTGTTAGACCTGCAGATCTGTTATCTGTTAGTAGACAGTGTATGAACTGGCTCCTTTTGAACTAATTTGTTTTGAGGGGTTTTGACGGATTCCTTACTTTATTAACCATGTAATGTGTTTAATTAATGATGAATGGAGGGGTCATGGGAAATTATGTATTTTTAATAATATGGTGCCATCAGGTTTTTTTTTTGCTGTTGTAAGCAAAGACAGTTTTCTAGAAAATCTTTAGGATGGTGTAGAAAATAAGAATACATTATCTTTGTGGAGGGTCTCAGACAGGTTGAGACACTGGCACAAACACATTTTCACAGATCAAAGAGCACTCATCATTTTCATTTTCTCTTGATCCATATAGCTATTATACTTTGAAGTTAATCACTGCAGAACTCAATTGCCTCCAAAGTTGGTCGTTACCAATTAAATCCAACAACTACTGTATATCCCATGGTACTTTATGATTTCATAAGATAATTTTAATGAAATACGCAATTAATATGTTTTTCTTTTACAGGGCAGTTCTGCCTAAAGCTGTTGAATCACTGCAACCATAAGAATGAACCCGAAAATCTGAACACCGAACAACGACAACGTTAGCAACTTACAGAGTTTGAACCATACAATTGAGCAAAAAGTTACTACTGAAAGCTTTGGGAAGCAGAGGGTTAGTAAGATATGCACTATTGTTTCTAGGGGAGAATTCTTTTGCATACTGCAGTGAGATGAATAAAATGCATAGAAATTAAAACAGTGCAAATACAAAGTGCCAAGACAACGCAAACAATATTGCGTAACATTGTTTCTCTTGGGCTGAAAAAGCCCTACCTGAGGAGAGGAATGCCCGTCATACCTGCCCAAAAGGGATTTAACTTAATCTGCAAAGAGTTCAAAGTGGCAATAAAAATTACCCATTTATATTTATTTTTCATAATACGGAGGACATGGAAACCTTCCTCTCTAATTGTGTTGATGGGATGGGTCTTAAACTTCATGCCATGTTTGCGTAATACGAATTGTTTTCCTCATTCTTTTATTCTGTTCATTATACTGCTTTTTCCGCATTCGTTCTAATTTATTTATACATCAATACACTACCTACAAATGAAATGTTGTTTGCTAAATTATGTATAGTGATTTATTTATGTAGGAAATACTTCTGTTATTCTAAGATATTGTATGTGGAGAAAAGGTGTGAGAGAAGCATAATTTTTAAATTTAAGGCCAGGACTTTGAAAAAGGCCCGGTTGATTGTGTGTGACCCTAGCCATCCCTTATCGAGGGAGTTCATGTTGCTTCCATCTGGCCGGAGATATAAATTACCAAACTGTAGGACAAATAGGTTTTAAAATTCTTTTATTCCAAGTGCCATTGGTTTGTTAAATCAACGTAACCTTTAATTGTTTTTACTGTAAAAATGTTCTCTGTTGTCTATTTAATAAGTGTTGCTGGCTGTAAAACAAATTGCCCCCCAGGGGATAACAATAAAGTTCAACAACAACAGTGTTTCATAACGTTTGTTTTGTTTAGTCCATCATCTGTGCTCTAGCTCAGCTGACAGGTGTGTCCACACAGGAAGCAGAGAACTTGCTTGCTAGTCTTCAGCACAGCAGAAGGTAAGAGTTGCAGGAAAAGACCTGCAAGGTTAAATGGTGCCTGTAACATTGTTAACTGTGTACTTTTTTTGTCTGTTCTAGTGAAATTGAAGACTTTGACCCGAGAATAACCTGTCAAATGAAAAAGGACGGTATGTTGTAGGACTGTACATTTTTGTTATTGCTTTTCACTTTTCTAAGTGTTTTTTTCTTGTCTCAAATGAGAATTTTTACTTTACACTATTTGCAATAATAATTTATATATAAAGCAAGTACTGACTACCCTCATAGTGTTTTTGTTCTTCACTTATTCTTCACTTTCCACAACTGCACACAACCTGAAGATAAATTGACCTTGAACTCACCACTGCTAATGCTATCTGCACACTGACCTAATATTTTATTATTTTCTTGTATTGCTTTTGTATTTGCATTTCCAGTATTTCTTCTCTCATTGTTTCATTCCTTAATGTATATACATCTGAGCTATATATAATGCACCATTTCAGGTTGACACAGTGATAATTTTGTTTTGCTCACACTATGAAGATCTTGATAACTTCTCAAAACATAATAAGCATATTTAGGGAGGGCCACAGTTCAGGACTGCTTCTAAGAAGCAGTACTGACAGAGTGAGTCTTTTAAGCATGGACACTCAGTGTAAGACAAAATATATGGGAAATGTATTGTTAGTTAAATATACACAGCATACAAAACACTATGGACAGTATTTAAATATTGAAGACACAGCCCACAAATGGATCAACATCCACTTTTCAGTCTGTTTATTGGGAATACTGCAGTTGAACTTATTTCCCACTGGGTTCTCAAGTCCGTGGATATGCAGGCCGGCTCTTGCTGGTTCCCAACTTCAGCACCAGCCCCAGTGCCAGCACTGGCACCAGTGGAGTGGAAAAGGGGCCAAAGATATCTATGGCTGTGTGTCTCAGTGGATCTGTGATGTCACTTCCTGCGTGTCAGCGGACATGATGTCACTTCCTGCGTATCAGTGGACGTGACTCTCAGTGGATCTGCAGCCAGACTGTATTGGCCAATTCGGGTGAATCTGTGAACATACCTGAATATTAATGGCAGTTACGATTATTAGTTATATCTGAGCTATATATAATGCACCATTTCAGGTTGTAAAAATGGATATAAGATGGTTGATGGAAAATGTCAAGATAGACATGAATGCATTGAACACAATTGCCCTCAGCAATGTTTAAATTCAGAAGGGTCTTTCTCGTGTTACTGCGTTGTAGGCTGTAATAGGTCAAGTAACGGGCTGAGCTGTGTGGATATTGATGAGTGCATTAACAGTCCTTGCGAAGGAAACTGCATTAATACTATTGGTAGTTATAAATGCTTTTGCGAAGGGAATTATAAACTGGCAGCCAACGAAATCACCTGCATACCTCTTCAAGGCTTGAACACGATTCCCACGAAAATGTCCCCAACAGGGGAGAAAGAAAGTCAAGATAGTAAGAGTGTGAAATGAAATGTTACAACAGACCATGGGTTATTTAAAGACACACATTCTTTTGGCATGTACTGTACGACGAATCTACGACTATTGGATACGAAGTGAAATCCAGTTACACAGCTAATAACAGTTTGTTCTCACCGACGCTGGAAGCACCCTATTCAAACAGAAGTGTACTGGGGAAAAACTCGTTTACTGATACGTGGATGTTTGTGAGCATTATGAGCTCAGTCGCTGGGCTTGTAATATTAATCATTGTCATTTTGATTGTCGTAGCCTGCTTTTATAATTGTGAGAAAAGCAAAAAGAAGAAAAACCTAACCCCAGATAACTATTGCTGGGTGTCATTCGACTGACGAAAACACACAGTAATAAAAAACAAGGTACACAACGGAAATGCCAGCCAGTGATCAGAATTTGTCCTGTTAATTCATGTTTAAATCAAAATGATCAAATTGGGTTACAAAGGGAAATTATTCTGACTGAATCATTGCTGAAGTGCTGTTAAATATTTTGTGCATTTTTGTATTATGTCATCACAGTGTCATCTGCATAATAAACCATGTTCTGTATGATCACAATAGGTCTTCTATATCTGGTTCGCTCTAATGTCACTTTTCATATCGGTAATATCGATGTCCATCGAAAAACATAAACACTTCTGTAAGGACAGCTTTTTATTTTGAGCGTATTATAATATAGCTAATTACAGGCCTAATTATTTTCAAATGATGATTACTAATCTGTAAATGTTAGTTTATTTAAAATGTTATTTTAATTAAAGATCAAATCCCACTATACAAGCATGGGTAAAAATTAGGCAGTCTAGCCTGCACAGCAGCATATATTCTTCCTTCAAATGGTTATTACGGCAAGTACGCAAATTTACGCAAAAAACCGTCTTCCTGGTCTGGTATGGAAATTGTATTTTAATAATTATTGTTATTTTTATTTGAATTTTTTATAATTTTTTTGGGGTACTGTAACCTGCACCCTGTCGCAGTGGTTACTGAAGTGACCTAACTAATCGTTTTTTTAAGTCCTCGTGGCTTTTTAATAAAAGGAAAAGGAGGGATCGTAAGCTACGAGATTTATCACAAGGAAGGGGGTGAAGAAAATGCCCCACATTATTGAAATTAATTGGTGTATATTGAAGCCTCCCTAAACAGCCCTAGCGCCGCCCCTGGGGAAACCTATACTACCCTAAGTACTTGGTCTGTACTGCATTTTAGTAATTAAAACTGTCCTATAGTAATTCGTGTCCGTCCAGTGCTCCTCTGCTCAGGCAGTTAAGTACAGACGGATCAAAGAAAAAACGTCAAAATTCCTACACGAAATATTTCCTTCATTTCACCAATTATATAAACACGAACGGGACATTTAAAGGTTGGTTGAACTGAATGACTGAATGAAGAATTATTCTCTCTGTATGCGAACCGCGTGAAGTATTAATTATGGCCGTATTTCGAGCATTTGTTGCTTTTGTTTTCCTTTTGTACATAGACGGGAAAATAGCCCAGTCCACCTCATGTGTTGGAAATAGATGCTATAGATTATTTAAAGAGAAATTAGATTTTTCATGTTGTGAATGCATGCAAAAACGATAAAGGAAACTTAATGTCATTTCAATCTACTTCGGCCAATGAAGCACTACGGGATCTACTGCTCGGAGCTACAGGGGACTTTTGGATTGGTTTGCGGCTACCAGACAAGAAATGCAGCAACATCTCGTCTGAGATGAGATACAAGCACGCAATTCACCAACTGGAAGGACAACATCTCAGTCTGCTCCCCACGTTGCGTCTCCGTCTCCAGCGATCTGAAATGGACTGAGAGACCCTGTCAGGATAAAGCGAGTGGATTCATATGCGAGAACATCTACGTCATATGTGCATCTGTACTCCATCCGAGTACCGAAATCTCGCCTATAACTTGCGTTGTGGAAAATGCTGACTGCGGGCACCAGAACAAATCTGCCAAACTCCAGTCATCATGCATCTGTCAAAATCCCACGATCAAAAAGACGTCTTTTCTGTGCCAATGCAAAAATGGTTATAAAATGATTGCTGGTAAGTGTAAGGACATCGACGAATGCCTTAAATCTCCATGCCAACATGTGTTCAAATACACCAGGCAGCTATACCTGCAAGTGTCGAGATGGGTTTGTTCCTAAGAAGAATGACCGAACGAAGTGTGAACAACATTGCGATAAAAATGCATGCCCCGCTGTTTGCAAACATAAGGCAGGCAAGCTACCAGAATGTACCTGCCCGGCGGGATACATACTTGAGCCTTCGGAGGAACCGTTATGCTTATTTTTTAACGATGCAGACAGCGCCTTGGATAACAGGTCGACTCCCCTTTTCACTCAGGATATCAGAAGCAGTTCACCTTTCCTAACGCTTAAACCAAACTTCCTGACACTTCCTTTGTTCTCCGTAGTAGCTATTGTTTTTTTTCTAATAACATAGTTCGTAGAATATTCGTGCTGGATTGGCTTATACCTTTAAGAACGTTTGAATATAGAACCCTTTATTATTTGGCTTGTTATTGCCTACATCGATTAGGATGTATATGTTGATATCTTCCAGTATATCGAGATGTTCTCACTACAATCAAAGTTACTTAGTTTGGAGAAATCACCTATAATCACGGGCAATTACTGACTTCTGCAGAATGATAAGTGGCCCTCAACGTTGGACTTCTGCATAAATACTTTTTATTAGGGCTTAATAATCTTACATTGACAACTTTATGCTTGTGATGCATCATTTGACTCACCTGAATGCTGCTATAGTCTGGTAAAATAAATGTAACTGTAATCCTAATCTTAGTTTACTGTAATGTCTGTGATTGCCTAGATCTTTAAATTTTTGATTGAGCTGTTGAGCAAACGGATGGCCTGATTATTTTAAACCCAATGCATAGCGCATAAGGTAGGGGACACCCTGTATGGGATCCCTGTCCCCCCCCACACACACACACGCACACATTTCTACGGGAAAACCCTAATCCCAACTATAACAACTGTAACCCAACCCAGCCCTAACCTTAACCACAAGTAAACAAACAAAATTCAAGACTTTTCACATTGTTAGTTTTTTGATTACATATGTGAAGTTACAATGCTGTTTACTGGGCCACCGCCCTACACCATCAGTCATTCTAGATGCAAATAATTTAGTTGTTTTCAAAATAAACCATTAAAAAAAAATCTGATTAATACCTGAGCTCAATTTTAAGATATTAATCTGTAGAATCATCAGAAGTGAGTAATGAGTCAAGTGGCTGACTCACTTCCCAAATGGCTCTGCCAGAATAATCACATCTGAGGTGGCTCCCCTTCACTGCCAAGCTTAATGTCAACTGCATACGTGTCAGTGTGTCATGGACAGCAAGATGGAGTTGGCGAAAAGGGAATTTCCCCATGGGGATCAATAAAAGTGTCATTATTATGATTATTATTATTATTATTATTGTACTAGAAAACATACTGTAATGAGTTGATGTGACTCAGACTGCCCCCACCCTGAATTTCCACCCCAAAGCACAAATTAACAGGAACAAGGTAAGTGGTCATATATCAGATTTCACGTTCCTCTCACTTTGATGCTAGACCAAGATGCCCCCAGAAATGACAATCGTTCTTATCCACCAATATTTCCATCATTTATGCAGTATAGGGTTACAGACATTCTAGAACAGTGGTTCTCAACCTTTTTTGCACCGCGACAGATTTTTACCATGCCAGCTCAGTCACAACTCTGTATCAAGTATAGGTTTAAATTAACGCTATGATCAGTGCAGTGCACTCTGCAGCTTACATCAATCAACGCCTGTTGCACAAATCCGATTGGATGTGCCAGTGAATTTTAAATTTGGCATCTGCGGTTTGGCTTCTTGGATTGGTTGAGTGTTCACTAGTTTCGCGTTAAGCATTTGCAGACCCGAGACCCGTTTATATAAGTTAACTCTAGGATCGGGGCTGGGAAATCTGATCGTGGATCAGCCTAGGAGCTTGCTGGTTTTAAAATACTTACATTTCCAATTCTGCCATGTGCCCCTTTCAGAAATTGCTGGGTCGTGACACATGGGTTGAGAATCGCTGTTCAATAATATATCTCTGGAAGAACAGGGCAGCGGACATCCTGGAAGGTTGCTTGCCCATCACAAAGCACAAGAAAAAAAATGCAAACTACAGGCACAGAGCTGTAGTTGGGGGTTTGGTAGGTAGGACTCCACCCTGGAGATATGAGGTATCTGTGTTACCATCTGCACCACACTTAAACTAAATTATTAAATGTTTAACCATGGTTAGAATATAACTGAACAGATACATCACAACTATTCAAAACTTAAATTTAAACAAAATTAAACGATTTACCATGGCTAGAATATAATTGAATAGATACAACATAAACAGCTTTTCCAAACTTAAACTAAACTTAAAAGAAATTGTCTACCATGGCTGGAGTATAAATGAACAGATATGATGCAAATGACTATTACAATTAACCATCTGCTCATCCATCCAGCTGCTTATCTCGAGCAGGGTTGCTAATATATGACGATTACAGCCAAGTTTAGTTCACTATATTGCTATAATATATTTTTGTCTTGCTTCACCAGCGAATATGCGTAAAAAATGCCACTCAGCTTCAGTAACAGGAAGCGGTCAGGTGATGGCCAGGATACTCCCTTTCCTTCCTGTGTCCTCGAAGCCTTTAACAGGCTACTTCACTGGATAGTTTAAGGAGATAAAATGCATTCTTTGTGACCGTTAAATGTGAATAACGAGTAACAGCATAATTTTAATTTATTTTCAACGATTAGACATACTTTTTTTTCTGTGCCGCAGACCATAATAACGAAATATAAAATATATACAGCGAATGCAGTAATTTATACTAATTAAAATATATAGAATCAACATAAAAACTGAAACAGATACAACAGTCAATTAAAAATCTGTCTCGTATATGCCACTGATGTTTTACTTTTTCGATACTTTTCAATCTTGTGAGAAACGCAGGTCATCGGGATAAACCAAATTTTACCGGTCACTTTAGTTGCACTATTTACGTCACTCGGGAGATAACGACTAGTACAATTATTGCCCACCGTAGTATAATCACTTCTCTACCATCACCATTATTGTAAAACAATAAAAAATACAAACTGGTCAGTTTGCCACAGGTACTTACTGCTGAAGGTATCCGGGCTAATTAAATCGTGGCTGTAATTAGCAATGTGGTGCCCCATACACATTTCGCCTCGCGCCTTCTGCCCCCTCAGAAGACGGCGCATACGTTTTGTGGTTTGCTATCTATTTGTTAGTTTGTTTAGACAAATGGATTTATCACGATTTCAAAATGTACAACTGTTTATGCAAAAGGAATAATGTGCAAATACAGAATAATCAAGTCCAGCGTTACAAAAGCTTCACACACAGGCTTGTCTTCCAGCTGGCTTTACCTCGTTCACGCTGTACTACAGCGACACCTATTGTTCTGCTCCGGTACTCTCCTCCAAGCATACGCAACGAAATTTGTGTGTCGAGCCCCTACAATTAGCCCCTTTTTATCCATTTAGGAGATACGTTTATCCAAAGTAGGGTCAGCCAGTTGCTAGATCAGTTCTAAACTGGATTACACATTATTTATATTGAACATCATTTAAATGTGATTTGTAGGCATCAGCTTGCATATCGTCCATTTCAAAGTAGAAAAAACTTAATTCAGAATATAATTGTGTAAACGTCTGATGAATGAGTATGACACATTTCCTTTTCGGGGATTTATGGAATAGAGGAGGTGTTTAAGCGGGTGGATATATTTATCACTTCTGTTTATTTGTTTGCCTGCATGTGGGGGACATCCAGTGCCCGATGTTCTAACCTCATGAATCAACGGCAGGCGCTCTGTGATTGTATAAACGCTTATGGAAGATGCATGCACTTCCCCCTGACTGATAAACAGTGTGTATATACAAGTAATTGATTGCCTCTATTCATGCTGGTTAAACAAATAACATGCTTAGATTTTACAAGTGCAACAATCTTGGCTCTTATTCGTGTAGCCTCTTGAGATCCAGGGGAGAAATAAATCATATTGATTTAAAAATTTTGATTTGAAAGGAAGAGGAGGTTATCAAGGTCACATCTGCAGACATGTAACTTCATATTAAAGCTCTAACTGTCCTCTTTAAGAAACAACAGGAATTTACAGAGTTGCATGTACAGTATGAGATATGAGCAAAAACATAATGTCCTCTACAGGGGACAAAGACGAATTGCTGGACCTCAGGAGGTTATTGTTCAGTGCCCAGTGTGTTGGAGTAGAGTGTGTAACTGATATCTAAAGAAACACTCCAGTTAATACTCAGGTAGTTATAGTTATTTATTCTGGTTTGCTGTTCTTTTGATAACCTCATTTATTTTTACTGCTGCTTGTGGTTCAGTCGCAGGTGACTGGAAACTGGAGGCCTTACAGGAATACAAAGAATATATTATTAAATGTTTGTACACTGCCTTGTGTAGAAGGGAAAAATATTTTGTGGGTGCAAAGGTCTGAGTGCAGGGGCCCTGAGGGTGTTGTGTGGCCCCGTGGGTTTGGTTGCTGATCAGAGGGTCATTAGTTCAAATCCTGGGGTCAGCGGAGTAGTTCCACCCCTTTACCCCTTAGTAAGGTACTTGACCCCCAGGGACTCCAAGGAGTGGCCGGTATTTTGTTCTTTCATGTATCTGCTAAATGTAAATACATTCTTTGTGGAGTGAAGGTTGCAAGCAGAGTGTGAATTACCCCTCCATAATTGGGGGGTACTGCCTTCATAACACTTCTATATGACCATTAGGGTCCGCTACCGTATCAATACAAATAGTCGCCACCAGGATCAATGTTAAGAGTGTAAGATGCGCTAGGGGGGGTATTTACTAACATGTATGCAACACACGGTCATGGTCTGGACATGCGACACAATGAGAATCAATACAGAAGATCTCATTATCATTATGGTTAGGGCTATCAATTAGCACTACGGTAGCTTACCTCGACAAAGTAGCTCAACTTGACAGAATCGCATGTCCAGAACATGACCATGTGACTCTTAACATTGATCCTGGTGGCAGCTATTCGTATTGACGCGGTAACGGACCATAATGGTCATAGAAGTGTTATGAAGGCAGTACCCCCCAATTATGGAGGGGTAATTCGCACTCTGGTCTGAAGTACTTGCAGAAAAAAGGTGAAGGAAAGCTGAAAATGATGACATGGTCTTTACGATAATCCCATGAACTCAATTACTTTGAATTTATAATGTGATTAAATAGATCAGAAGGTCAAATACGTCCAAGTAGTGCAATCAATTGTTGGTACTTCTCCAAGAATATTGTCCCATGTTCTATCTTGTAAGAATTTTTTTTTGTAATGACTGCTTTGTTTCTTTACAATGACAAACATTCTATTGTGCCTATTATACTACAAATTCCTATAGACAATGTCTACACTATAATGGGAGTTTGGCCCATCCTCTTGGGAAGATTTCATAATAAGGGTGTCGGAAACACAGAGGAAATATCTTCTTTAAAAACATTACTACACTTTTTTATAGATGACAATTACTAATCTGCAATCACAGTGTTGCTTTTCTTTTTTTATTGGTTATAACTGTCAAAGAACTTGGTTCCCTGAAAGTTTTCTACTATACCATTCTGGACTTAATATATCTTATGGAGTTTGGCCTGTTGCTGCAGCAGGTGATTATTGCACATTACTGGACATAATCTGTCTGGAAATGGTATCAGGATTCCCTGAGAGTGTAATAGCAAGACTGATTCATAGGTTTTCTATGGATGTGACGCAACAAAAACCAAGGCAGGTCTATACCAGTCACGGACTTGGAAGGTTTGCAACAGATACTGAAATAAAATGTGCCTATAGGAAACAGTACTGTAATATTGCATTCTCAGCTCATTTAAGAAAGACACATAGATGACTGATGGATTTTGATAACCTAGACTAACATGAAATAGTGATTTCCATTGTAGGGTCTAATAGTTACAATACCATGCAACATCATTGCCTGGCATTTTGGAAACTATTTACAGAGGTCAGTATAGCAACCAGCAAAAACCTGCAGAACCAGTCTGAGGTGTAGGAAAGAGCACTAGGGCCACCTAAAAGGACAAAAAATAAAACATTTTATGATTAAAGTCAAAAGTTTTGAGATTAAAGTTGAAAAGTTTAAGATTAAAGCTGAAATAAACTTTTGAGAAAAAAGTTGAATGTTGAAAGTTGAAAGCTCACCACTAACACATAATTGCACTGGTATACATTTATTAGAAGCTCCACAACCAATAAATATTCAATATTGTCTGGTGTGTTGTTAGATGTTTTTAATCTTCCGAGGTTAAATCAATGACTTCCTCTCCTTCAGCTCTGAAGACCCATTTGCTTCAATCCCAAACACACCCACACCTTTACTACCACTTTTGTGCTTATCGTCTTGTCATTTCTTGTGTCCATTTAACAAAAAAGCTCTGAACACTATACAGTATTTATGACAGTATAATATATTTTGTACTGTACAATCCAAAGGCGCATGTTTCTTAGTTTTTAATATGATTTTACACTGCACTGTTGCCTTGTCAGACAATGAGCAAACAAAAGACAATAAACTGTCAAAAAATATCACCAGATTCATGCACCATCAGTATCACGTGCTTTGAAGTCACTGTTGCTCAGTGCTATATATATATATATATATATATATATATATATATATATATATATATATATATATATATATATATATATATAGCAATAATTAATAAAACGTAGTAAGTAACAATATCCATATTATGATGTGCATATACGAGAATGGTGCTATTTTTGGAAAAGTGTGAAAATCATAACTTATAGTGTAAACAATTGTATACATAGTTTCCAGCTTCTGGTGAAATACCTCTCAGGAGTGTTGTACGTGGTTTAGCAAGAGCACGGCATGATGATCTGTGTTGGGTGTGTTAGGGAACAGTAAGAGGGAAAAACAAGTTTTAAAAAATGGGGAAGCGTCCAGTTACAAAATAAAAACGAACTGATTTGTGTATAACGTTAAAACGAGGGATCAGTATCTATTATTACCCCTCGAAGCCCCAGTAACAAAACCTCAATGATACTTATTCTTCCACAATAATTCAGCTTTGTTCCTCATGTTTGCTCCATGAAACATACATGTGGTCAGGAAGAAAATCCGTTAAACAATTTCTATAAGTATTTGTCAGAGCAATAATCACTTATTCAATTGAAACTGCAGGGCAGATTATCATTCCTTTTACCCTTGGGTGTATAGCTCAGCATCAACATGTCATAAACGAGTCATTCAAACATGAAAGCTTTAAGTCTTTGGTAAAAATGGGAATCCTGTCCGTCCTCATTGCTGAATTGAACGGGAAGTGAATAACTGTGAAATTATTTTTGACGCATTGTAATAACCAATATCGTAACAAAATGTTCACTTGACTGTTTGTTTATGTGATGTACTTCCTGTTAACTAGTATATAATTTTAGAAAGCAACAAACAATTAACATAAAAATATAGTGAACTCTTCACCTTGTCTGAAGTCTATTGACAAGCAATGTCTAACATATCTACACATACTGTATCTCCCACACAGATATTTATTTTTACTAAGTTGACTGACTCATTCAGTTCTGTTTTGTTTTTTTTTTGCCATTTTGCTATTAATTGCAATTGTAATCACTGGCTCTCAATGGGATACTAATGTCACGCCCGGTGTTCTGTCGATATATGCTGCCTTGTCGAAAAATGCTACCGTAGTGCTAATAGATAGCACTAACCCTAACTCTTACCCTAACCCTAACTCCCCAAAACTCCTAAAACCCTTACCATAACCCTAACCCTAACCCCTAAAACCTAACCCTAATCCCAAAACGGTGGAACTGCACATGCGCAGAAAGGCTCGATAGCACGTCTCGATAGGTAGTGTTTTTCGACAGAACACCTGCTCGTCCGATCCCCATGTGTGCCACGCCCCCCTCGTTACCTCGTGTTAATTCCGATCGTATATATTCACCTGTTGCCTGTTATGTTCAACTTGTCTGTGTATTTAGTCTGCGTCTAAGTCAGTATTCCCCAGATCTGTCATTGATGTTCGTCGCTGTTAGCCCCGTCCCACCAAACATGAGACGTCCATCAGACGTGCAGATCATGTCTAGATGGGGTCGGTCGGTCCAGAACCATATCTGGATGTCTACACAACGTGCAAATCAGGTGCAGTATCTGCACGTCTAACTCTGACCCCTCTTGGACGTAGATATGTAGTTCAAGCTGAACGTCTAGGTAGGCGACTTTTGGACATTTGTAGACAGGTCGTCAATTCCATGTAAACATTGTCAGCGTCAATTCTGGTGCCTATTGTAGCTCATGCTGTTGTAATTTTAATGTTTTAAAATGTCCAAAAATAAACTGCTACACATAAGCAAATCCCATAATCACAATTTGCCGATGCACGTCCGGTGTGTGGTTTGGCCAAGTTCTGTTGCCGTAGCGCTAAAAAAAAAAAAAAAAAAAAAAAAAAGCATGCGCTCATTTGCAGTAAAGCAGTTGTGAGAAACTGCACGTCATTGTGGACAAGTTTAAAGTTTAAGGTAAGTAGTATTTAGCATTGTTTAGTTGTGTACATTGTTTAATAATCGCATTGCTGACTTTTTTGCAAACCAATTGTCCACATAATTAATCTGAAGGTAAGACACATCTGTACATATGGAACTCCAAAGTGTTCAAAAGTATTATGAAATATATGAGAATGATATTGTGAAATACAGCTCATTATTGTGAAATATATTTCATTCTGTTATATAAATTTACTTATTGTGAAATATGATTTCATATATTTTTAGCGCTCTGGAAGCGCAGGTTTCAAGAAATGAACTCAGAATTTCAAGTTATAATGAAATCTTCATTTTGTGTTAGTTTGTCATGATTTCTTCACGTAAACACATTTTCCTATAATGGTAGGTCGAACTCTTATGGGGGAAGCGCAGGTTTCATGAAATGAACTCAGAATTTTTAGTTATAATGAAATCTTCATTTTGTGTTAGTTTGTCATGATTTCTTCACGAAAACACATTTTCCTATAAAGGTAGGTCGAACTCTTATAGGGGAAGCGCAGGTTTCAAGAAATGAACTCAGAATTTCAAGTTATAATGAAATCTTCATTTTGTGTTAGTTTGTCATGATTTCTTCACGTAAACACATTTTCCTCTTGTGAGCGCAGAACGACTTCCATTTTGCAGTAAAGCGGGAAAAGTAAAGTATTTCATCATTCAGCGTCATGAAATGATGAAATAAGGCATCATGAAATGATGAAAAACGGCATTATGAAATAAATACTGACTGAAAAAAAATATATACATATTTCACAATAAGAAGTAGTGCTAGGCGATAAAACGATCTCGATTTTTTTTATCGATAAAAAATGAGGATGATCACGATGATACACACAGACTATAAAACTCGATCAACCAAGTTTGCTCCGTTTTATAGAATGCGCTGAGACAGACAACTTGATGGCCTATCGAGCAGAGGTTTACTGAACGCTAGCAAAACAGCCAAAAAAGAAGCAATGGGTGCGTTCTACTTGGGCTTAGGTCTGTCTGCAGCTGACGCGACGTGGAACGCAATCTGCCGGCAGCTGCAAGGGTGGAGTATAAACTGACTGCAGCCAAGTCAGACTACTTAGACTCCTCGTAGTCTGTGACACCTGACTGCAATGGCAGTACTGCCAGAAGGGTGTAGATAAATCTATACAAAAATCACCTGCATGCACATTACTTCTTTTACAATAACCAACTCCTGATACAAACTGTTAGCAGTGAATAAAATTATTGTGTATTGTGGCTCTGTGTAAAAAGATAGCTGCAAGGAAAATGATCAAATACATGTATTTCAAGGATTCAAAGTTATTACTGTCATGTCATGAATTATTGTCATCTGATCTGATACTCCCAATAAAAATGTATTAAGAATGCTGTGTGAGACTTTTTGTACTGAATTTGCTTAATGATACTAGGTTATTGGGGTGAAACATAATATGGTATTAGAATATATAGTGGGGATTATTTTGTAATGAATAAAGCTGTAAATACATAAATTACGTCTAAAGTAAGTCTATGTGTGACGTTAAAACGACGTCTACACCGACCATTTCCGGACTGTTTTTTCACCTTATACAGACGTCTTATAGTTGTCATAACTGAACATCCAGAGGACGTCTAAAAAAGACGTCATAAAAACTTTCATTCTGCACCCTCTGAAGACGTCTTTTCTACGGTAGGCCAAGACGTCTAAAAGACGTCATTTCAACGTCATATTGTTTGCTGGGGTTCGTCTAAATAAACCCTTTATTTTTGGATTCTGGTCTGCCTGCCGTGTCATTCCCCGCTTCCTGCCTGCTCGCTGGATAGCGGTCACGACAACTAAACACAAATGTTTGGTGTTTTATGTTATTGCAAAGGCGTTACTAATTAAACAGTACCAAATGATGCTTGTCAATTAACCTTTTAGATCAGAACAGCTCTTCAAGAACTTAATTTGGGTTTCAGTTTATTAATACTTGAAATTAATGTTTTACTTTAAAACTCCTGGTTGTTTCTAATGTGATATATAGTTTTTGTAAATGAATGAAGTCATGATTTTTGTTATAAACCGAACATATATTGGCAGTATTTTTACTGAATTAAGCAAGCGTCTTTCCGTGAGCACTGCTGGATTCAACTTTTCAGTTTAACTGAGATAATATGTATTGCTTTTTTCGGTAACACGTTACTTGAAGCAGTCTACATAGGGGTGATATGTAATCGTCATAAGAATGACATGACACCTGTCAAGCACCTTAATTGACAACATCACTGTTGTCATAATGTGTCATTCGGTTTTTGGAACTGAATGACACATTATGACAACTGTCACGTTTGGCCGGTAGGCGAACCAGGAAGCAGGCGAGCTGAGCCAAACTTACGGGTAGAAGGGAGTTTATTCAGCGAAAGACAGACAGGCACGGACATCTACGGACAATACAATGACAAGTCTGGGCGTAACAGGACACAGGTGATCACGATCAGGGCTGAACACGAGGTAACGAGTTGGGCGTGGCACACATCAGGAGCGGACGGAGCGGGGCGTGACAACAACAGTCATAAACATCAATTATGTGTCATTAATGTGCATGACACGTGTCATGTCATTCTTATGATGGTTACTTGTCACCCTTACTGTATGTAGTGTTGCCTTTTTTCATTTGTTATTTACCTGTATCAATCCATCCATCTCACAACCATGTATTTTGGACATAAACATTCACCAGTCACTTTATTAGGAGCACCAATACTCCGGGTCACCTGAGCATGGCAGTCTGAATTCTTCATGGCACGTGCCCAAGAAAGTCCCGGAAACATTGCTTACACCAGAGATTCTGACATGACTGCATCACATCATCTCTGCAGATTTGCAAGCAGCACATGTAGTCACGCTGCGAATCTTCCTTTACACCGTATCCTAAAGGCTCCATTGTATTCCGATCGAGTGACTGAATGACTGTGGAGGCGACTGCAGTACACTGAACTCATTGCATTGTTGACATATACAGAACCATTCTGAGAGGACTTGTGCATTGTGAAATGGTGTATTGTCCTACTGGACATAATGATTAGATCATGGGTTAACTGCAGTAGGGATGAACATGGTCAGCAATAATACTCAGGCTGTAGCATATAAATGATGCTCAGCTGATATTTGGTTTTGATATTGGTATTGACTGGTGAGTCCATGAGATTTAATTTCTGATTTTAATTTTTTCTCACTTTTATTTTCATTTTTTAATTTGTTAAGTATACTATGCCTATTTTCTGTCACTTTGCCTTTCTATTGCTGTTGTAACACTCAGATAGGGAGGGAGGGAGGGAAATTTATCTATCTATCTATCTATCTATCTATCTATCTATTTAAACACTTTACTTTAAAAACAGCTACTTAACTATTAATAAACTGTTAGTAATCATTTGATAACATTAATATATATAAGGATTTATTCACAAATTTAGAAATGTACTACAATTACATTTTGCAACTGGCATTTACAAAACAGCTTGGAAATATGCATAAAGACAATGTGTTATTAAGCATGCCTGTCTTGCCCAGGTCCTTAGTTTGTTACTTAGTGTTTTGTTTACTTTATTCTTATTTATCCCAGTTTGTTTTTGACCCCTCGTGGCCTGTTTTGTGATTTTTCCCAATGTGTGTTTTAGTTTCTTTAATAAACCCTTTTGTCTTGGAGCCGTAAGTGTATCATTACCGTTTCCCCGCCTGCGTTATGTCCTGCCGTGACGTCATAATTGAACGTTCACAAGCTCTTTAGTAAATACTTTCTGAGAGACAGATACTAGGTATCTTTGTAATATATTTCTAAATTTAATGTCAAGAGAATCTTCTTATTTACTAAAACAGTGGCAAGATACGGTATGGAATTGGCTAATGCATGAAACTGATCACGTTTGTTAATTATTGTAAGTTATATGAAGATCAGATGACATTTTATGACTAATCAGAAAACTAAGTAATTCCAAAGCGTTTACATATTTATTTTTGTCACTGTATATTATCAAATGATTAGTAACAGTTAATAGGAAAGGTGCAGATCTTTAAGGCCAATGTATAACTAATTCCTTTGTATGCTTACTAATGTGTTTTTAGTTACAAGTAATTTACAAGTACTATTCTTTATGAGACAGGGGAAAGATATCTTTTAAGATATTTAAGATATCTACTTAAATTTGTTTTTAAGTGAATATTTTTATTTAATCATCAATCCATTTTCTATACCCGCATACCCCGTGCAAATGATTAGGAACAGTTTATAAATAGCTAAGAACCATACCTTAAACTATAGGTTTTACCATATGCACAAATAAATACACAAATACAAATTTGCAATTTACAGTTAAAACCAATTGGCTAGGCCATAGCTATTTTTAACCTTCCCGTCTTAGGTAGCACAGGAAACAATTACTGATTACTTCAGTAAGATCCTTGTGCTGAAACTGTAAAGCTGTAATTGAGTAAGACTGGAGATTTGACACAATTGCACAGTATAAACACTAAGGCTGACGTAAAAAAAACCTGATACATCACCTGAGAGGCGGAGCAAGTTCTGCAAGCTAAAGTCTGTTTGTCAAAGGTGCTATAAAACACTCCCTCAAGCTCAGGTGGAGCTTCAGACAAGGACATGGGAGTGAGGAGCTTCTCCTTTTGTTTTTCCTTAAGGTTTGAAGGAATCCGAACTGCGGTCCATTTTTTTGAAATCAGAAAACCAAACTTGTATAAAATGTAAGTATGCCTATTAACAATAGGAAAACCTCTGTTTGTGATTTCCCATATTTTTTGTAAAAAGTAAAATATTATACACCTTTGCAGGTCTTGATAAAAGGAAATTAATTTAATATGCGTTTAGAAAATAGTTTTATCAAATGTTTATTTTGAAAAGTAGTAGAATTTGTATTTGCCTGTGATCGTTTCAGATAGATAGTTTAATATTTAACAGTTAGTGCATTTATATGTACTAAATGAAAATTGTTGATAGCTTAATTGCACTTGAATTGTTAATGTGACCCATTTTTGAATATTTTCAACAGAATTTGTATGCAAAGATGCCTCCCCCCGGTGTGTGTTTGAACATAATCAAGGACCGGAACCAGGACGGTGGGATGGGCACTGTGACTGACCCTGTGAAATTTCGTGGCCAAGACTTCTACTGGCTACGGGACCAGTTTCTGAAGAACAGACAGAGGTTTATTGACGGCACATTTCCCCCAGACAGTAGTATCATTGGCCCTAACCTGCTGTCACCTGAGGACATGGCAAGAGTAGAATGGAAAAGACCACATGTAAGTTAAGTCTTTCTTAGAAATGTCTGATATCATCTGTTTCAAGAGTAAGAACTGTAGCAACAGACCAGACGGTACACTGGAAGTTCTTTAGCTATAATAGTAAGGAGGACACAATAAAATACTGGTGATTTTGCTTTTAATTCCAAAGTAAAATAATGTGGACATCAGAGGTGGATGGTCCATAGAGCTGGTGGTCCTAGTGCCTCCTCTGTTTTAGACTTTGAATAACTCATTGCTAGCAGGTTATTGTCATTTAAAATCACGTTATTTATTTTCTTTGGAAAAAAAAAACATTATTGTAATATTGTAAGATTGATTATCTTACCGCCTCATTGCTTTAGCTACCCACCACCACAGGTTGACATTGTACCAAATGGAAATCATGAAATTATTAAATCAGTTTTATTTTAGACAACTAAATAAACATTGAGTCACAACACCATCTCTCTGCTTAAACAAATATCTGACTTAATTTCCTGTTTATAAACTACAACCAATTTAGCACAATGTTCTAACGGGTACAATGTCTGGAAGTATTCTGAGTAACACAACTGTATGCTAGCCGGTGCTCTAATAAAAATAGAAATTTTAAGATGTGAGTATGATGTTAATCAAAGAGATCATGTACTGTCAAATGCTATAACTGTTTGTCTTAACTGTACAGCAATGTGTATTTTTATTTAGATTCTTACTAATAAAAAGCGTTGATTCTTTCAGAAAATGGTAGCATCTCCATGCTTATTTGTCGATGAAGTTTCAAGATTTGACATCGCTCAAGGATGTTTGGGTAATAAGATTTTGCTATTATTATTATTATTCAGTGGAATGAGCGCAGTAGAAATTAGTATTTCACCAGTAGTAATAATTAGAATTATTATAGACTACAGTTACTTATCTATAAATAACAATACACTAATTCGTTCCTCTTCCTGGCACTCTATCAGTATAGGGTCACACTGAGCATATATGTATCAATTAGGGGTTTGTATCTCCTCCCAGGAATCTGTTCCCTCCCAACCACCAGATATATAAGCAAAATAAGCTTATAAATTTGAAAACCTCCCCCCACGAAATTTGCTGCACTCCCCATATTCATGTCTGGCTACAGGCTTGGCATAACAAACAACGCTTTGATTGAATACTTATGTATTTTCTAACGAACATCCTTTGGGCCTCTGTTTGTTTGCAGGTGACTGCTGGTTTCTGGCGTCTGTCGGAGCGCTAACATGTCAACCGCAGATGCTGCAACAGGTGGTGCCGAATGACCAAGGATTTCACAGAGATTATGCTGGGATATTTCACTTCAGGGTAACAGGCTTAAAGCCGTACTGTTTGCACATATTACTGCAAGATGATCTTATTAAAAGCAATGTCCATCATGTCTATTATTACTCACATTTTTATTCAGTTCTGGAGATTTGGAGCGTGGGTGGATGTCGTGATCGACGATAAGCTGCCAACAATTGATGGAAACTTAATCTTTGTTCATCCAACAACTAAAAATGAGTTCTGGGCTGCCTTGCTAGAAAAGGCCTACGCCAAGTAGGTCACCTTGGATTCCATACCACTCGAATGCCTGGTGTTTCTATATCACAGAAAGCAACCCTTAGTCTAATGAAACAACAGTTGGCACTGGCTAAATACTGGCTAAATACTGGCTAACCTTTCAATTTGCATGTATTTGTCTCAGAGTGTGTGGGTCATACTCAGACCTGAAAGCTGGGAATGTGTCAGAAACCATGATGGACTTCACTGGAGGGATCCATGTGATGTATAATCTGAAGGAAGCACCCCCAAATCTTTGGGATCTCATGAACAGGGCTGTGAAATTTAAGTCCCTAATGGGGTGTGGGACTGCTCAAGGGGTGAGTGTTCAAGTGCAGCTATTTTTTTCTTATTTGTCTCTGTTATAAATGCAGGATCACACCCAACCTGCCATGTTTAGAATTCAAAGATGAAATGCTCTCCTCCGGTTTGGAAAAGCATGCTCATTTAATTTTGATACATTGTATAAAATCATGTTATTGATTTCAGGCAACTCCTGAAAATGTGGAATTACCCAATGGGATAGTGCAGGGTCATGCCTATGCTATCACTGGAGTTGCACAGGTATGTTGGTATTAAAAATGCAGGAAAAATGAACAACTTATAAATAGATATTAATTATTTATTGGTAACACTTTACTTGATGTGGCACATAGATACTTAGTACAAATAATGAACAAATCATGAACAAATATAGTGGCTACTTGAGATAAAAGATGCGTCACTATTTATTAATGATGAATTAACATCAGACCGGTAACTAAGACTTACTTTGTGATTAATCAATACATAAGTAATAGTATATTACTGTATTACTACCCAAGTCGTACACAACGCGGAATCGCATTTGTATTTCTGCGACTTTCTGTCGGACAAAAAAGCACTACGCGAAATACAACACGATATGGCCTTAGCGAGAAACTACTCGCACGCAAGACCAGCTATCGAAATGGATCCGATTTGTTAACGAATTGGTTCTAGATCTTTTCTCGGAATCTCCCGGACCCCTGACAGCTGACAGCTGCTCCGTGACACCAGCCCTCCTTCTCCAAACATTCCAGATTAGCTCTGGGGCCGGTAGCATATTGGACAACTTAATTATGACACCTGACGTTTCATTTCTCCTTAGCTGACGGATTTATTTAAGGGTGTTGCACAGAATTCCTTAAAATGTTTCCTTAGTTAAGGAAAAACCTTAAGGGACTTACTGCATTTAAAGAGATTTTACAGTAGCAGAATTATACCGTTTCCATGGAGCCTGGTTGGTCGATTGCACTCTCGCGCGCGCTCTGTTAAACACAATGTCCGTGAGGGAGTCGCTATCAGCACGCGGGAGACTCCCGTAACTTCTCTGAGAGGTAGGATGTCTGAAATGTGAAAGAGTCGAGCTTTTTTGTACATCCACGCATTGCACACGTCAAAGTTTTAGATTCTAAAAATCTAAAAACATCTGGCAAATTATAATATGAAAACATCAACGTTTTATAATTCACTTACATTTGCTTCGATCTTCTAGACTGTACTCATGTTAACTTCGTTTGGCGTAAGTTACTAAGTTTTAGAATCGCATTCCTCTAACCCTGTGTTTCCCATTGGATATTGTGATTTTAGTGAACATGAGGTTTTTCCGGGAAAGCGTTAGTCGCTTTATAGCAGGACTATACACACACAGTTGTGGTGGCTTAGTTGGTAGCATTATAGCCTCACGTAGTTACTGGCCCGGCTCGTTATGTGTGCACTTCCTCCTCATTGTCTGTGTGTTTGCGTGTGCACTCTTCTTGTAGAAATGGGTGGATATATCACATGTCTAACAAATGCAGGTCATGAGTCATGGAATACCTGTGAATCTGGTTCGAATCTGGAATCCATGGGGTGGAGTAGAATGGAATGGAGACTGGAGTGACGAGTGAGTATGTGTATATGTGTGTATATAAATATAAAATAAGATAGAACTATGACATATAATATTATATAATAATAATTATTGTGGTATGTGGATATAGATAAACTAGGCATACAGTGGTATGTATTTAATTTTAGCTTGGACGATGAGCACCATGCTGTCATAGGATTATTAATGTCACTATCTAATTATCTAATATTATTAGTTTCTTTGATTATTTTAATTCATAATTGCACAAAAATGATGCAACGCTTATTTTTTAAATTCATAATTGCACAAAAATTATGCAAATAATAGATCCTTATGGCTGTAGCAAAAAGTGCATTCTGTATTTTGTATATCAGATCTTCATCGTGGAATACAGTTACTGTAGAAGATAGGATGAGCTGCTTGCAGATCTGTAAGGATGGAGAATTCTGGTAAGACTTTCTGAAAGAAAATGGCACTGATCTAAAAGAAAATGACACTGATCTAAAAATCTAATTGTGTAATATGCCTCGTACATACATGTGTCAACAATCACTTTTTCAATAAAAGTTATAATCAAAATTTTAAAAAAGGAGAAACTCAATTAACAATAAATTATTTTGTTACCTGTTACCTGAACAGATGAATGAGATGGTTCTACATTTTCCAGGATGTCTATGAAGGATTTTACAATGAACTTTGAAGAGGTGGATATTTGCTGTCGCACTCCGGAGTTTCTTGACGATTCTCCCAGTCAGTGGGGTTCCTCCTGTCACTCGGGCAAATGGGTTGCTGGGACGACAGCAGGTGGATGCATGAAGTTTAGAGGTATCTGATATGAACACATTGCTCAACTCAACTTACTTGCCTTCTTGAAAAACCAAAACAACCACAAAGGCGTTTACATTGAGATTATGCCAGGAAAATGAACATTGCATGACAATTGATTTATTTAGTCTCATAATAATGGCAAGGATATGAAGGTTTCTCAATTATGGCGAAAATCATAATCACAATTAATTTGGTTAATATTCAGATCGCGATTATTTAATATTATTACTCATTGACATTGGAAATATCCTGCATTTATTGTAAAAATGGATTTCATTCAACTCAAAAATATAATTAAACTGAGAAACAAATAAAAGGGGCTGGAAAGGGGGGGCGCTGGATTTATAGCAAAACAATAAGACAAAACAGGAACATCATTGGGAATGAAATGACACAATAATCATTTTATCTAAATTATTTTGTTTTGAAAATCGTTGTAAGCCAAAATTGTAATGTAAATTCAATTAATTGGCCAGCTCTAAAGGACATACACATTTGATCTAGTTGTTTCTGGGCATTTCCTAAAATATTATCTTCAAATGCTGTACAGAGACATTCTGGATGAATCCGCAGTATCAAGTCAGAGTGACATGTGGAACCAAGGGCAGTGATCATCCTGATTCCACCAACATGGTGGTATCTCTCCTGCAGAAACCAGACAATGGGAGTCGGTCCCTTTCACCCAATCATTATATTGGTTTCACTTTGTTTGCGGTTAGTAATTTTCTTCCTTGCAATGTTTAATTTTACTCCTAGCGCCATGAATTATTACCAGACGAAAATGTGCTTAACTTTTATACCAAATTCCAAGTAATTTGTGCTTCAGGTACTATGATGTAGTTCGTCATAGCTTGTATTATGGCAATTTATTTTTGAAGGATGCAAAATTTAAAAAAATCATTATGTGCTTTCATTATTGTGCTGATGCTCTAATTTTACACTGACACCATTGTAATATCTGTTTATTGTACAGGTACCACCAGAGGTAAGTAAGCTTTTTTGTCATGTTGGCAAAATGTTTCCATGTTTATACTACAAGTACATGTGTCACCTAACTTATGTTTGTATGTTATACATACTATACATTTTTATTTACCTTCCAGTTGCGGGACGCCAAAGGGAAATTTCCAGCATCATTCTTCAACAACAGCAGCCCAATATCAGTAACGAAAGCTTTCATGAATG
Organism: Paramormyrops kingsleyae; assembly: GCF_048594095.1. Taxonomy (NCBI): domain Eukaryota; kingdom Metazoa; phylum Chordata; class Actinopteri; order Osteoglossiformes; family Mormyridae; genus Paramormyrops; species Paramormyrops kingsleyae. Next base: position 21,426,064 of record NC_132810.1, read on the forward strand.
TTCGAGAAACTACACAAGTCTTCTATTTACCTCCCGGGGAGTATGTTATTGTGCCCTCGACGTTTAACCCAGAAGAACCGGCTTCCTACCTCTTGATGATTTTCTCAAAGATGCAGACCTCTGTTGGGTGAGTTTCCTTTTGTGACTCATTTGCATTTAAACTGCATTTAAGAAATGGTAATAATTTGGTTTAGGTCTACACCAGGGGTTTCAAACTGCAGTCCTGGGGGGCCGGAGCCCTGCACATTTTGGGTTTCCCCTCGTTTAACACACCTGAATCAACTTCTTGTGCTAATTACCACATAGCTGTTGAGCTGAATCATTTGTGGTGGAACAGGGAAAGAACTAAGCTACACGGGGCTCTGGCCCCCCAGGACTGCAGTTTGACACCTCTGGTGTACAGTATATCATAACTACTGGGCTGCACTTTGTGATTAAGCAAATAATAAATATTTGCCACAGGCAAACTGTGTCAACTGGACTTCATTGCAAGTATGACTGAACATGAAAGATTAAGTTCTCCATGGACTTTGGATTTGTTTGATTTACAATACAGAATATATTGCGCTTATTTTATAATTGATACTGCATAATAGATAGCACACATAGAGATATTATTGATTTCCAAAGATTGCCTTAACTCGTATCAAGCTTGCTTAATTGGATATTGATAAAAGTGAGACATTTATCATCCTTGAGACAAAGAAAACCTCTGTTGCCGCTTGTCAAAAACAGAATCAGTTTATGGCTGTGAAAAATGCGTTAATCAGGGTTTTTTTGCAAATAAATAACAATTGCTCAAATGGTATCCAGAATGTTTCAAAGATTTTATTTTTTTTTTAGTGACAGCTCAGCTGAGAACTACATGACCATCAACAAGGTACAGCTCAGCGCTCCGTCCTTTTATGGGAGTTCTGGCTACACAGTAGAAATGTGTCAGATTTATGCTGCGCTGCATCAGTTAATCCACTGTCAAACATGCTCCCGCTGAGCCTGGGGCATGAGGCTTACCTGCCTACTGCTTGCCATGTCCTGTGGCTTTGATGTGGCTAGACTAGTTTGGTGGTGACTATGCCAAATCCCAGATTACCGTCCAAGGGCAAACTGCCAGGTTGTCAGGCGCTAATGCACTTGGGCCAAAAGTTCTAGGGGCAAATGAACTTCTCCAGTTATATATGTAGGCTGGCTGATACACCTGAGCATGTCTTTATAGAACAACATGCAGGCTAACCAGATTCACAAAGGGAGATTCAGTTGGCCAGAGGGAGAGTGGTTCACTGCCTTGCTTTTTAACTTAATAGGCTGTTTTTTGGCTGCGTTTTTTTTTTCATACTTGCATGTTTTTCCTGCTTCTTTCTCTTTTACTACTGCCAATCCAACATTCACTGGTTCTATTTCTCACCGTTCATTCCTAGAGCAAAATGTACGTTTTCCAGAAATTTGAGATCTACTGCATGATTTTGACAGAAGGTGTAGATGAACAGCAGAGTTCAAAGCAGCAGAAGGAGGTTTATTAAGAGAAATGCCACAATTAATAAAGGCCAGCTGGTTTTCATTAACTGAGAAATTTGTGGACACAGATCCTTGATGATTGATTGACATGGAATTACGAAATCAGTGAATCCCAGTCATGTCCTCTCATTGTCCAACCCACTGATTTATAGTACCTAGTGTTTCCTGACAGTTCTGCATAAATTCTACCTGCCGTATAACTGAAACTTAAGATTTCTAATTTTTTTCAGAAAATCTATTCCAGCTATGCCCCAACTGAGCACGAATCAGTGTTTGCTCAATACTCTGATAAGGTACTGTATTTAAGTCCACAAGCATGCAATTAGATTGCGTGAAAGGTATTCAAACATACAATTTAAATAAATATAGCTTATATATAAAATCAAACTTTGCTTTTTGTTCTTTGATTGAACAAGCTCAAGGAAGTTGATGCGGAACAACTGCAGAAACTTCTGAATGAGAATGTGGTCACAGGTACGATCTTAATCTATTACGGCAAATGGCAGGGCTATTAAATTACAGCTCAAGAGAGCTAAGTACAGTAGGATTTACTTTCAGCCAGTTACTCAAACCATGGCTTTTTTTTTGTCTGTTAGGACCCTGTCTAGGCTCTTAATTATGTGTTGAATGATCGAAGACTTGGGTCTGCAGGACCACAAGTGAACAACCATGAATTTATCATTGTGACATTTTCCCCTAGAAAAGGGGCTTCCGAACCAGAGTAAATCAGAAAAATATCAAGTGAAGCTTTTTGTATAGTAATATATTTTTTTTGTATAATAGTAATTGTGTCTCTGATCTGGGTGTAGCGTACCCTGTGGGGTTATCCTGTATTGTACTTTAAGAAACATACTATGGCAGCGAAGATACGTTGTTAAAGTAATCATGATACAATGCTTTATTTTTTCCAGACATGTCATCAGGTGGCTTTGGTTTGGAAATGTGCAGAAGTATTGTAGCGATGATGGATGTATCCTTTATCTCTGTAGTATGAAAACATCCATAGCTTCTAATCTCTCTTCCTATTCTTTGCTTTTTAGCTAGCTACTTATTTATAACTGAATTCTAATTATTATACTGATTTTTTTCATACTGTAAGAATTAACCCGTGCACTCATTAAATAATATTTTTAAGTGTGGGCCTGCAGATTTTTTCCTGGCTTTCAAACCACTATGTCAAGCTTGTTGGGAATATTCCCTTAACTGGTTCGTCCACAGCTTTCAGTCACTGGAACACTGAAAAACGCAGAGTTCTCACGTTTGTGGAAACGTGTTCAGGCTTACAGGGTATGTAATCCTCCATAGAGCCACATATCTCACACAAACACCAACCTTGCATTTTGCATGCACGGCTGCTATTTATAAATATTTTTAATGCTTCACAGGACGTTTTCATCAGGAAGGATGTTTCTCGTACTGGAAAGTTGTCCTTGCAAGAACTGCGGAGTGCAATTCAAGCCGCAGGTGCCCCCGACATCTAATCGAATTGAGGCTGTGTTTAATTTTCAGGAAATATGCTTATGTTTCTTGTTTTTTTAATTTTTTTTTAAAGACATGGTACTTTATTTGCATTTATATGAGTACAGGCTGGGGTCAGAGTGCAGAGACAGCCACAGGCCCTGGGCACAAGCCCAACCACTTCATATAGTGTGACCTGAAACTGCTAGAGAACCTCCTATAATTCCCATTACTTTCTGACTTGAAGGCCATCGTAGGCGGAGTTTGATGTTTGCATCTTGTTTACCTTATGATTTAACACACGCATCTGATGCATACATAAGCTATTATTTTGTCTACCTATAGGGTACCAACAAACCTCTAATGCAAAAGTGCAAAGTGCCAGCACAGAGCACAATTATAACCTCACTACACCTTCGATTTACTGACCTTTGATGGTAAACTGTTGCATTCAAACAACTAACCAAAACAGACAACTGCTAAATCCATGCAATTTGTTAGCTATACAGGTAAAACACTTACATCGCAATTTAGCCAATGCAGGAGGGGTCGTCTTTTTCCAGACTGACATAGGTGTCCAAATTGCCAATTAATTGCAATTTTGATTCAGGCGATTGGCCCCCCCAAACTCTGCCCATGAAAGCGATTTTTTTGTAGTTTGCTTGTGTCAACACCCTGTGCTTTTTACACTAGCATTTCTGCCTTGCTTTGCCAGGTGTCACTGTGAGCGATGACCTGCTGAACCTGGTGGCCTTGCGCCATGGCAGCTCTTCCAGGGAAATCACTCTGGAGAGCTTCATCTTCCTCATGCTGCGTCTGCACAGCTTGAACAGTGAGTTCCTCCTCAGAACTGCTACATATGCATTTTCCCCCATAATTTACTCTTGTTACTTCTTTAATATAAATACTAGGCCCCAGCCAGGAAATTTTATGGCCAAGACTGGAGTGAGATTTTCAATTCGAGACAAGTCACACACATGCACACGCATTTACATGTATGTAACAATTTTATCACCTTGTTATTAGTCTGTAGCGTTTGCAAACTACCCCAATGCTGTTGATGCAGCTAATTTTAGGACATGCTGGATGACATTTTGAAGCGTTGTTGTAAAATCTTCAACACAAAAGTGTTTTGTTTCCGAGTGGCCCAATCTTAGACTAGACAAATTGTTTTGTTTCTGACCGGTACAGCAGCTAAGCAACCCACCAGGAATTCTCCCGAGTCTGATAAATCCTGTTGGCACATTACAGCCTTTTTGCATAATTGTATTTATTTCTGGTACAAAGACCTAATTTCTAATGTTTATTATTTAAATATGTCACTGACTATTTTTTGTCCCATTGTCTTTCTGTTTCTTGCCGTAAAGCCCGAATCTCCCTCTAGTGATTGATAAAGTTTTTTCTGTTTTTCCATTAATCACTATCACAAGGACACAATGGTTACAGTGGTTAAGTTATGACCAGTTTTGGAGGTTAAATATGTAAAGGATAATGGACTCCAAGCCATGCATTATAAGTTTTTAAACACGCTGCTGTGTAGCCAAAGAAATGTAAATATAAATACTGAGCTATTGTCTTATTAATTTACCTTTCTGTACCTCCACGTATTCAGCTCCATCATGGGTAAAATTTACCAATTATTAAAACCAGACTAGCGTACCATCTTGTTTAGGCAGGTTAAACAGAACTGTAAAGTATGACTGGACTACAAGTGCATTACATCAGTAAATTATTTTGATAATTAATCACTGATCACAGGTCCTGGTCACCAGAAGTGTTGTCTATGAGACCTTTACCATTTTCTTGGTTTTTCATTTTTGTTAAATAACATTAGTTAGAATCAAAGATCGTAATCGTGCATTAATTTACTACTGTGGTTTACCTAGCTGGCACTGTGTACATGGATACAGAAAATTACTCAACACCCTTCTGATTCAAGAGTTTGACCACATGGTGGTATAAATCGATTTTTATCCACTAGAAATTTTAGGATGGCAAGTGTCAAATAAATGGAGTTTTAGAAACTGCCATTTTATGGCACAAAAATGAATGCACAGAACTACTAATGCCTAGTAAATACTAGTACTTGCATTTATGCGTGTAATTTTGGTGAATATGACATAATATGTGGAATCATTTTCTCACAGAAATATTCAAGAACCTGTCAGATGGGAAAGGCATGTACCTCAAAGAAAAAGAGGTAATGGTATTTTGGGGGGCTTAGTAGTTGGCAGTATTGGTTACAAAGATGGGTAGGTTAATGGAAATTTCTGCTAAACTATAACCAATTTTTTTCTCTATTTTCAGTGGCTGTATCTCAACATCTACTCCTGAGCAGTATTTTATAAGGCAGACAGTGTGGAATTAAGGTCTAAGTGAAGAGCAAATTTCCAAAACTCATTCAGTCCACAGGATATATATTGGAGGAAATGTAATGAAAGTTCTGTTTTCTTCTTGAAGTTGGATTAGTGAGTTAGTGAGTTTTGGTTCTCAATATTGATAAGGCAGCCTGACTTTAGGTCATTAGTGGTCTCAATTCAAAAACTACAAAAATTGACATTGAATTTTGGAAATTTACTCTTCAATTAAAAACTCATGTTTTTATTATTGTTATCGTGACTAATTATTGTGCTATTGTATTAATTTGTATAAATGTAATGTTTCAGTTTAATGGGATTTTATTGGTGAGAAGACAGATGATATCATCCATCTCTAAACTGTCTGTCCTGGCCAGGTTTGCCAAGATAAAATTACTTTTTGATATATAAACTTAATATTATTTCCACTGATGACAGATGACATAATCTATTTTTTAATTGCCTGTCCTGGTCTGGGATGTCAAGACATAATTACTTTTTTACATCTTAATGTGTTTTTCAGATTCTGTGTACTTTGATAGTCTGTTCAATGTTTGGATGATTTTTTAAATAAACTTCACAACAATCAACAATCCTCCTCACTGTAGGCATTTCTGTCTGATACTCTGTGGTTGCAAACAGCAATTGAGCATATATGTTATGCTTTATGTGCTTTATGAAGATGGTAATTGCAGTATAACCATCCCGGGAGGGTATATCCCAGGGCACACGGCCTCACACTACAGACAACACAGGGACACCGAATCACGGATTGGGAGAGCATGGGGGGGTCATGAGGTCGCTGGAAAGGGGCGTGTGGCTCCCGATATCTTTGTAAGTGGATGAAAGTCCAAGCCTTTGAATCCTGGCTCTCCCTGTCTTGCTGTATGGCTGTGTGACATGAACGCTGTCCAGTGAGCTGAGACAAAGCCTGGACTCCTTTGGTACCGTGTCTCTTCGGAGAATGCTGAGGTACTGCTGGTTTGACTTTGTGTTGAACAAGCGGTTACTACAGGAGTCTCGAATGAGGCACATTACCTGCATTGTGAGGGAGCTTCAGTTACGGCACTACAGACATGTGGCTTGATTGCCTGTGATCCAGGGAGTCCTCATTGCTGAGGACCCAAGCGGCTGGACCAGGCCAAGGGGACACCCACGTAACCTCAGGCTGCGGCAGATAGATGGCTATTTCCGGAGGGTGGGACTGGACCACATGTTGGCCTGGAGGGTTGCCAGCCAGGGTCTCTGAGGTGGGCAACACATGCTGCTCAACCTGACTTGACCTGTTGAATTAGTTTGAAAAGAGGCTTCTAAAGAAACGCATCACATTTATCCAATGATCTAAAGAAATGCATCACATTTATCCAATGATCTAAACGCATCACATTTATCCAATTTATTAAACAAGTTTGGGCTTATTTTGTAAATTCCATACAACCATGGTCGTGTATGCGAGACAGAAGATGATAAATGTGAACGTGTGTTGGAGGGGCCTCATGCCTCATCCATCCCTAGCAGTGTTTACCGGATCCTGTTGCTGTGGTTTTCCTCCAGATCTACAGACTTTTTCAGAGGGACTGTTCAAGAACACTGCCGTGATGTTTTCATCTGACAGAAGCCGGACATGGACTGAAGTGTTAGACCTGCAGATCTGTTATCTGTTAGTAGACAGTGTATGAACTGGCTCCTTTTGAACTAATTTGTTTTGAGGGGTTTTGACGGATTCCTTGCTTTATTAACCATGTAATGTGTTTAATTAATGATGAATGGAGGGGTCATGGGAAATTATGTATTTTTAATAATATGGTGCCATCAGGTTTTTTTTTTGTTGTTGTAAGCAAAGACAGTTTTCTAGAAAATCTTTAGGATGGTGTAGAAAATAAGAATACATTATCTTTGTGGAGGGTCTCAGACAGGTTGAGACACTGGCACAAACACATTTTCACAGATCAAAGAGCACTCATCATTTTCATTTTCTCTTGATTCATATAGCTATTATACTTTGAAGTTAATCACTACAGAACTCAATTGCCTCCAAAGTTGGTCGTTACCAACTAAATCCAACAACTATATCCCATCGTACGTTATGATTTCATAAGATAATTTTAATGAAATACGCAGTTAATATGTTTTGCTTTTACAGGGCAGTTCTGCCTAAAGCCGTTGAGTCAATCACTGCAACCATAAGAATGAACCGAAAATTTGAACACCGAACAACAACAACGTTAGCAACTTACAGAGTTTGAACCATACAATTGAGCAAAAAGTTACTATTGAAAGCTTTGGGAAACAGAGGGTTAGTAAGATATGTACCATTGTTTCTAGGGGAGAATTCTTTTGCATACTGCAGTAAGATGAATAAAACGCATAGAAATGAAAACAGTGCAAATACAAAGTGGACAAAGTGGACAAACGGAAAAGGGAGGAGGAACAAGGGGAGCACGAGGGAGCCCAGGCGGGCGACAGGCAGCGGCCGGAGGGGCCGCAGGGGAGAGGGAGGAGGGAGCAGGAGGGGACCACCCAGGGGCCAAGGGAACGGGACGAGGGAGTGACGGAGGGGACACGGAGGGAGCAGGAGGGAAACCCAGTGAAGGCAGGCAGGAGGGGGAAGCCGCGGCAGGCGGAGGCGCAGCCGGAGCCGGCGAAGGCGCCGTCCGACGCTCAGCCGGAGCAGGGGGGCCCGGAGGCGGCCGACACGGACCCGGAGGCGGGACCGAGGACCGGCACCGAGGATCCAGGGGGGGACCCGAAGGGGACCGCCGACCCCGAGCCGGAGGACCCGCAGGCAGCCACCGAGCCACCGCCAGGGGCAGAACGGGCGAGCTAGGGGGCCTATGTCCCCTTCCCTTGCTGGACACTGAGAGGCGGGGTCCTGGGGGGCGTCGGCCTTGCGGGGTAAGGGCGAGGGAGTCAGAACCTCCCTGGGGGCAACAGGCGAGGCCGTAGGCGGCCTCAGGTAGGGTCGCGGGCAGGACGGGAGAGGCGGCCTCAGGCAGGGCCGCGGGCAGGACGGGAGAGGCGGCCTCAGGCAGGGCCGCGGGCAGGACGGGAGACGCGGCCTCAGGCAGGGCCGCGGGCAGGACGGGAGAGGCGGCCTCGGAAGGGGCTGTGGGCGTGTGGCCAGCAGAGGGCGCCTCGGCGGGCACCTCAAGCAGAGCGGAGGCAGCTGCAGGCGTACGGTCAGCAGGGGGCGCCGCCAGCCCGCGACCAGCAGGGAGCGCCACAGCGGGCGCCGCCCTCACAACCAGTAGGGGGCGCAACCGCGGTCACCTCAGGCAGTTCAGGCGCCGGCAGGACCGGCGAGACAGGTAGTTCAGGTGAGTGGCCAGCAGGGGGCGCCGCGGGCAGAGCGGCGTCATCCTCCGCAGGCGTGCGGCCAGCAGGGGGCGCCGCGGGCAAAGCGGCGTCCTCCTCCAGCAGTGCGGCTGCAGGTGAGCAGGGCTGGCCGGGCAGGACAGGCGAGACGGGCAGGACCGGCGAGCAGGGCTGGCCGGGCAGGACAGGCGAGACGGGCAGTTCAGGCGAGTGGACAGCAGGAGCTGCGGCGGGCAGAGCGGCATCTTCCTCCACCGGTATGCGACCAGCAGGGGGCGCCGCGGCGGGCGCCGCCATCACGCGGCCAGCAGGGGGCGCAACCGCGCCCACCTCAGGCAGAGCTGCAGGCAAGGCGGCGGCCGCAGCAGCAGGTGTAGCCGCTGTCTGGGCAGGCGGGTCAGGCAGGACAGGCGGGTCAGGCAGGACAGGCGGGTCAGGCAGGACAGGCGGGTCAGGCAGGACAGGCGGGTCAGGCAGAGCTGCTGGCAGCGTGGCAGCAGCAGCAGCAGGCGGTGCCGCGGGCAGAGCGGCGGCATCCGCAGCAGGCGGTGCCGTGGGCAGATCCGGAACATGCAGGTCCGGATCGGACAGGTCCGGAGCAGGCAGGAGGGGTGCTGAGCGCATAGGCGCCGTCCCTTTAAGGGCTTTGGGCACCCGGGGAACAGCGTCCCACACGGCGCGTATCCCGCCTAGACCCAGGCGCGCCGGCCGGTAAAAGTAAGCCTCCAAAGGAGGCGGCTTCACCTCAACCCGAGGCTTACCGGCAGGGCTGAGCGGGTAGGCGGCAGCGGTGTCCTCCCAGGCGGGGAAAAGCGAGCACGCTCCCAAGAAGAGCGTCGTCTCTCCCTCCTGCTGCGCTCTGCGCGGCTTTCGCCGCTTCCTTCCGGAGCGGCCGAAGCCGCTTGAAGCTCAGCCTTGCGCTGTTTGGTGGAGGTTGGAGCCCTTGCCGTCTTGCTAGCGACGGGGAAGGAGGCAGGTGGTGAGTCGGGGGGCGGCTCCCAGGAGGCGTATCCCAGGGGGGACAGCCAGGCTGCCGCTCTCTCCCTCAGCTGCTGTAGGTGTCTTCCCACCTTCGCCTGCAGCTGCTCCTCACCGATCTCGTCCCTCTTTCTCAGGAGCCTCCAACATTTCTCCACTAACGGGCGGGCCACTGGATCCCCCTGAAGTTCCAGCATGTTGGTCCAGTGGATCACCTCTTCGTCGGTCGAGAGGTCCCTCCCGACAGCGCTGAGCTTGGTTGGGAGAGCTGTCATTCTGTCACGTTTGGCCGGTAGGCGAACCAGGAAGCAGGCGAGCTGAGCCAAACTTACGGGTAGAAGGGAGTTTATTTGAAGGAAGACTGACAGGTACGGACATTTACGGACAATACAATGACAAGTCTGGGGAAGACTGACTCAGACGAGGACTAAATACAAAAGACAAGCTAGACTTAACAGGACACAGGTGATCACGATCAGGGCTGAACACGAGGTAACGAGGTGGGCGTGGCACACATCAGGAGCGGACGGAGCGGGGCGTGACATATATGGACCAATATACAATTTAATGCGGACCACGCAACTGATTCCTCCAAACATTTTTTTTAATCTTAGCATCGCAACCCGCCCCCCCCACGGCCACACTGATTACTTTTTGAAACAGAACAACAGTTAATGTAGCTTCGTAAAGAACTTGGCTACATCTGTATATCACCCAGACACATTTGTAGATCTATCACAAATCACAGGTCAAACTGTCACTCAGTGGGGCAATAACTTAAATACAAGCTAAGTAAAACTTTTAAGTGTTATTTGCATTTGAGCGGCATGAAAACACCATTCAACTGATCAGAGTAATCCACACATGAAAATAAGTTAAGCTACTAACTGAAAGTAGTAACAACCTAAGGACGAACTGTGTTTTATAGCAGCCAAACAATAGCGAACAAAAACCATTCCAGCGTGTCCCGCATCCAGTGTTGGCCTGAGGATCAACAGGAAGCACTCAGGGAGATCCTGGAGGGTCAAAGTGGCAATAAAAATGACCCATTTATATTTATTTTTCATAATAGGGAGGACATGGAAACCTTCCTCTCTAATTGTGTTGATGGGATGGGTCTTAAACTTCATGCCATGTTTGCGTAATACGAATTGTTTTCCTCATTCTTTTATTCTGTTCATTATACTGCTTTTTCCTCATTCGTTCTAATTTATTTATACATCAATACACTACCTACAAATGAAATGTTGTTTGCCAAATTATGTATAGTGATTTATTTATGTAGGAAATACTTCTGTTATTCTAAGATAATGTATGTGGAGAAAAGGTGTGAGAGAAGCATAATTTTTAAATTTAAGGCCAGGACTTTGAAAAAGGCCCGGTTGATTGTGTGTGACCCTAGCCATCCCTTATCGAGGGAGTTCATGCTGCTTCCATCTGGCCGGAGATATAAATTACCAAACTGTAGGACAAATAGGTTTAAAAATTCTTTTATTCCAAGTGCCATTGGTTTGGTAAATTAACGTGACCTTTTACTGTAAAAATGTTCTCTGTTGTCTGTTTATTAAGTGTTGCTGGCTGTAAAACAAATTGCCCCCCAGGGGATAACAATAAAGTTCAACAACAACAGTGTTTCATAACGTTTGTTTTGTTTAGTCCATCATCTGTGCTCTAGCTCAGCTGACAGGTGTGTCCACACAGGAAGCAGAGAACTTGCTTGCTAGTCTTCAGCACAGCAGAAGGTAAGAGTTGCAGGAAAAGACCTGCAAGGTTAAATGGTGCCTGTAACATTGTTAACTGTGTACTTTTTTTTGTCTGTTCTAGTGAAATTGAAGACTTTGACCCGAGAATAACCTGTCAAATGAAAAAGGACGGTATGTTGTAGGACTGTACATTTTTGTTATTGCTTTTCACTTTTCTAAGTGTTTTTTTTCTTGTCTCAAATGAGAATTTTTACTTTACACTATTTGCAATAATAATTTATATATAAAGCAAGTACTGACTACCCTCATAGTGTTTTTGTTCTTCACTTATTCTTCACTTTCCACAACTGCACACAACCTGAAGATAAATTGACCTTGAACTCACCACTGCTAATGCTATCTGAACACTGACCTAATATTTTATTATTTTCTTGTATTGCTTTTCTTTTTGCATTTCCAGTATTTCTTCTCTCATTGTTTCATTCCTTATATATATCTGAGCTATATATAATGCACCATTTCAGGTTGACATAGTGATAATTTTGTTTTGCTCACACTATGAAGATCTTCATAACTTCTCAAAACATAATAAGCATATTTAGGGAGGGCCACAGTTCAGGACAGAGTGAGTCTTTTAAGCATGGACACTCAGTGTAAGACAAAATATATGGGAAATGTATTGTTAGTTAAATATACACAGCATACAAAACACTATGGGCAGTATTTAAATATTGAAGACACAGCCCACAAATGGTTCAACATCCACTTTTCAGTCTGTTTATTGGGAATACTGTAGTTGAACTTATTTCCCACTGGGTTCTCAAGTCCGTGGAAATGCAGGCCGGCTCTTGCTGGTTCCCAACTTCAGCACCAGCCCCAGTGCCAGCACTGGCACCAGTGGAGTGGAAAAGGGGCCAAAGATATCTATGGCTGTGTGTCTCAGTGGATCTGTGATGTCACTTCCTGCGTGTCGGCGGACATGATGTCACTTCCTGCGTATCAGTGGACGTGACTCTCAGTGGATCTGCAGCCAGACTGTATTGGCCGATTCGGGTGAATCTGTGAACATTCCTGAATATTAATGGCAGTTACGATTATTAGTTATATCTGAGCTATATATAATGCACCATTTCAGGTTGTAAAAATGGATATAAGATGGTTGATGGAAAATGTCAAGATAGACATGAATGCATTGAACACAATTGCCCTCAGCAATGTTTAAATTCAGAAGGGTCTTTCTCGTGTTACTGCGTTGTAGGCTATAATAGGTCAAGTAACGGGCTGAGCTGTGTGGATATTGATGAGTGCATTAACAGTCCTTGCGAAGGAAACTGCATTAATACTATTGGTAGTTATAAATGCTTTTGCGAAGGGAATTATAAACTGGCAACCAACGGAATCACCTGCATACCTCTTCAAGGCTTGAACACGATTCCCACGAAAATGTCCCCAACAGGGGAGAAAGAAAGCCAAGATAGTAAGAGTGTGAATTTAAATGTTACAACAGACCATGGGTTATTTAAAGACACACATTCTTTTGGCATGTACGACGAATCTACGACTATTGGATACGAAGTGAAATCCAGTTACACAGCTAATAACAGTTTGTTCTCACCGACGCTGGAAGCACCCTATTCAAACAGAAGTGTACTGAGGAAAAACGCGTTTACTGATACGTGGATGTTTGTGAGCATTATGAGCTCAGTCGCTGGGCTTGTAATATTAATCATTGTCATTTTGATTGTCGTAGCCTGCTTTTATAATTGTGAGAAAAGCAAAAAGAAGAAAAACCTAACCCCAGATAACTATTGCTGGGTGTCATTCGACTGACGAAAACACACAGTAATAAAAAACAAGGTACACAACGGAAATGCCAGCCAGTGATCAGAATTTGTCCTGTTAATTCATGTTTAAATCAAAATGATCAAATTGGGTTACAAAGGGAAATTATTCTGACTGAATCATTGCTGAAGTGCTGTTAAATATTTTGTGCATTTTTGTATTATGTCATCACAGTGTCATCTGCATAATAAACCATGTTCTGTATGATCACAATAGGTCTTCTATATCTGGTTCGCTCTAATGTCACTTTTCATATCGGTAATATCGATGTCCATCGAAAAACATAAAGTTAACACTTCTGTAAGGACACAGCTTTTTATTTTGAGCGTATTATAATATAGCTAATTACAGGCCTAATTATTTTCAAATGATGATTACTAATCTGTAAATGTTAGTTTATTTAAAATGTTATTTTAATTAAAGATCAAATCCCACTATACAAGCATGGGTAAAAATTAGGCAGTCTAGCCTGCACAGCAGCTTATATTCTTCCTTCAAATGGTTATTACGGCAAGTACGCAAATTTACGCAAAAAACCGTCTTCCTGGTCTGGTATGGAAATTGTATTTTAATAATTGTTATTTTTATTTGAATTTTTTATAATTTTTTGGGGGTACTGTAACATGCACCCTGTCGCAGTGGTTACTGAAGTGACCTAACTAATCGTTTTTTTAAGTCCTCGTGGCTTTTTAATAAAAGGAAAAGGAGGGATCGTAAGCTACGAGATTTATCACAAGGAAGGGGGTGAAGAAAATGCCCCACATTATTGAAATTAATTGGTGTATATTGAAGCCCCCCTAAACAGCCCTAGCGCCGCCCCTGGGGAAACCTATACTACCCCAAGTACTTGGTCTGTACTGCATTTTAGTAATTAAAACTGTCCTATAGTAATTCGTGTCCGTCCAGTGCTCCTCTGCTCAGGCAGTTAATCAAAGAAAAAACGTCAAAATTCCTACACGAAACATTTCCTTCCTTTCACCAATTATATAAACACGAACGGGACATTTAAAGGTTGGTTGAACTGAATGACTGAATGAAGAATTATTCTCTCTGTATGCGAACCGCGTGAAGCATTAATTATGGCCGTATTTCGAGCATTTGTTGCTTTTGTTTTCCTTTTGTACATAGACGGGAAAATAGCCCAGTCCACCTCATGTGTTGGAAATAGATGCTATAGATTATTTAAAGAGAAATTAGATTTTGTGATGTCGCTGAATGCATGCAAAAACGATAAAGGAAACTTAATGTAATTTCAATCTACTTCGGCCAATGAAGCACTACGGGATCTACTGCTCGGAGCTACAGGGGACTTTTGGATTGGTTTGCGGCTACCAGACAAGAAATGCAGCAACATCTCGTCTGAGATGAGATACAAGCACACAATTCACCAACTGGAAGGACAACATCTCAGTCTGCTCACCACGTTGCGTCTCCGTCTCCAGCGATCTGAAATGGACTGAGAGACCCTGTCAGGATAAAGCGAGTGGATTCATATGCGAGAACATCTACGTCATATGTGCATCTGTACTCCATCCGAGTACCGAAATCTCGCCTACTTGCGTTGTGGAAAATGCTGACTGCGGGCACCAGAACAAATCTGCCAATCATCATGCATCTGTCAAAATCCCACGATCAAAAAGACGTCTTTTCTGTGCCAATGCAAAGATGGTTATAAAATGATTGCTGGTAAGTGTAAGGACATCGACGAATGCCTTAAATCTCCATGCCAACACATGTGTTCAAATACACCAGGCAGCTATACCTGCAAGTGTCGAGATGGGTTTGTTCCTAAGAAGAATGACCGAACGAAGTGTGAACAACATTGTGATAAAAATGCATGCCCCGCTGTTTGCAAACATAAGGCAGGCAAGCTACCAGAATGTACCTGCCCGGCGGGATACATACTTGAGCCTTCGGAGGAACCGTTATGCTTATTTTTTAACGATGCAGACAGCGCCTTGTATAACAGGTCGACTCCCTTTTTCACTCAGGATATCAGAAGCAGTTCACCTTTCCTAACGCTTAAACCAAACTTCCTGACACTTCCTTTGTTCTCCGTAGTAGCTATTGTTTTTTTTCTAATAACATAGTTCGTAGAATATTCGTGCTGGATTGGCTTATACCTTTAAGAACGTTTGAATATAGAACCCTTTATTATTTGGCTTGTTATTGCCTACATCGATTAGGATGTATATGTTGATATCTTCCAGTATATCGAGATGTTCTCACTACAATCAAAGTTACTTAGTTTGGAGAAATCACCTATAATCACGGGCAATTACTGACTTCTGCAGAATGATAAGTGGCCCTCAACGTTGGACTTCTGCATAAATACTTTTTATTAGGGCTTAATAATCTTACATTGACAACTTTATGCTTGTGATGCATCATTTGACTCACCTGAATGCTGCTATAGTCTGCTAAAATAAATGTAACTGTAATCCTAATCTTAGTTTACTGTAATGTCTGTGATTGCCTAGATCTTTAAATTTTTGATTGAGCTGTTGAGCAAACGGATGGCCTGATTATTTTAAACCCAATGCATAGCGCATAAGGTAGGGGACACCCTGTATGGGATCCCTGTCCCCCCCCCCACACACACACACGCACACATTTCTACGGGAAAACCCTAATCCCAACTATAACAACTGTAACCCAACCCAGCCCTAACCTTAACCACAAGTAAACAAACAAAATTCAAGACTTTTCACATTGTTAGTATTTTGATTACATATGTGAAGTTACAATGCTGTTTACTGAGCCACCGCCCTACACCATCAGTCATTCTAGATGCAAATAATTTAGTTGTTTTCAAAATGAACCATTAAAAAAAAATCTGATTAATACCTGAGCTCAATTTTAAGATATTAATCTGTAGAATCATCAGAAGTGAGTAATGAGTCAAGTGGCTGACTCACTTCCCAAATGGCTCTGCTGGCTTTGCCAGAATTAGGGATGTTAACCGATGACCGTTTGACCGGTGGTTGACCGTATCAACGTTAACCGGTCAAAGTTGTCGGTAGTCGGTTAAAAAAAAAGTGATATCTAAATTAGGCTATTATAGACAGTGGACTATACGCTACTACAGTTAGCCATCTCATTCCTCATCTTTTTGTGTTAAGTGAACAAATTATCCCTCACACTCAATTTTTCATAACTCGCCTGTTTGTACTTAATAAACCAATAAAAACATTTGGCGCGAGGTCACAGCGTTTGGGTTCGCGCGCTCACAAGGTTTGCGAAATTTAACTTTAACTTGTTTTTCGTTAATTTATTTTCCAAGAATAACTAATGGCCAAACCGTTTTGTTATGTTTTAATAATTAGCACCCTTAACACCTGTCTGTGAGCTGTTTGTTGGCTACAGTATTCTCATTCATAGATTCTAATAATTTTTCGTTTATTTAATGTTATTCTTAAGAATAGCTGTAGGTTTTTGTCTGTTATGGTTTAGGAGATGTTGCCCTTAACAGAAGTTGACACTTGTCTTTTTGAAAAATAAAAAAATAATATTAATTATACAACAGAGTTGTCCTGTCCGTTATTAGAAGGCACACAGTGAGTTAGACCTGCCTTGGCCGGTGCGTCTTTTACGCATTCTGAAGGTGCCTGTTTTATCCATTGGTTTTATCATGTTGCAGTCTATTAGGCAACATTCCGCATAAGATGGGCTTAGATTTGGAAATACATTACATCTACATTTCAGTGGTAACCGATAAGGTGATGATGATCATCATCTTTCTTTATTATGGTTAGCACTACCTCAACTAAAGCGGCGTCTCTTCGGAGCTGTCATTTTCTTAAATGAGCCGTGGCAATGTTTCAAATGAGCTTCTAACCTAGACAAACGCCTTTATTTTCAAAGCGATCACCTTGTACCCAAACCATTTGAAACTAAGGAGCCATTTGTCCTACGATTACATACAACAAGCTCTTCGGCGCCGCGTTTGCGGGACTCATGTTTCGCGCTGTAGGGGATTTTAAAAAAGTGACGTGAGTGGCAGTGTGTGTGTGTGTGTGCGGGAGGCAGAGCGGCAGAGAGATGCGACAGAGTTGCGAAATTGCAGGCGCGGCTCGAAATGGCTGTTATTTCAAATAGCGTACCATATTTTAAACTAATCGGTTAACCGGTTTCAACCGGCTACTGAGGCTCGGTGGTCGGTCAAGAAATTTTTTAGTTTTCGCCATCCCTAGCCAGAATAATCACATCTGAGGTGGCTCCCCTTCACTGCCAAGCTTAATGTCAACTACATACGTGTCAGTGTGTCATGGACAGCAAGATGGAGTTGGCAAAAAGGGAATTTCCCCATGGGGATCAATAAAAGTGTCATTATTATGATTATTATTATTATTGTACTAGAAAACTTATACTGTAATGAGTTGATGTGACTCAGAGACTGCCCCCACCCTGAATTTCCACCCCAAAGCACAAATTAACAGGAACAAGGTAAGTGGTCATATATCAGATTTCACGTTTCTCTCACTTTGGTGCTAGACCAAGATGCCCCCAGAAATGACAATCGTTCTTATCCACCAATATTTCCATCATTTATGCAGTATAGGGTTATAGACATTCTAGAAGTAGTGGTTCTCAACCTTCTTTGCACTGTGACCGATTTTTACCATGCCAGCTCAGTCACAACTCTGTATCAAGTATAGGTTTAAATTAACGCTATGATCAGTGCAGTGCACTCTGCAGCTTACACCAATCAACGCCTGTTGCACAAATCTGATTGGATGTGCCAGTGAATTTTAAATTTAGCATCTGCGGTTTGGCTTCTTGGATTGGTTGAGTGTTCACTAGTTTCGTGTTAAGCATTTGCAGACCCGAGACCCGTTTATATAAGTTAACTCTAGGATCGGGGCTGGGAAATCTGATCGTGGATCAGCCTAGGAGCTTGCTGGTTTTAAAATACTTACATTTCCAATTCTGCCACGTGCCCCTTTCAGAAATTGCTGGGTCGTGACACATGGGTTGAGAATCGCTGTTCTATAATATATCTCTGGAAGAACAGGGCAGCGGACATCCTGGAAGGTTGCTTGACCATCACAAAGCACAAGAAAAAATATGCAAACTACAGGCACAGAGCTGTAGTTGGGGGTTTGGTAGGTAGGACTCCACCCTGGAGATATGAGGTATCTGTGTTACCATCTGCACCACACTTAAACTAAATTATTAAATGTTTAACCATGGTTAGAATATAACTGAACAGATACATCACAACTATTCAAAACTTAAATTTAAACAAAATTAAACGATTTACCATGGCTAGAATATAATTGAATAGATACAACATAAACAGCTTTTCCAAACTTAAACTAAACTTAAAAGAAATTGTCTACCATGGCTGGAGTATAAATGAACAGATATGATGCAAATGACTATTACAATTAACCATCTGCTCATCCATCCAGCTGCTTATCTCGAGCAGGGTTGCTAATATATGACGATTACAGCCAAGTTTAGTTCACTATATTGCTATAATATATTTTTGTCTTGCTTCACCAGCGAATATGCGTAAAAAATGCCACTCAGCTTCAGTAACAGGAAGCGGTCAGGTGATGGCCAGGATACTCCCTTTCCTTCCTGTGTCCTCGAAGCCTTTAACAGGCTACTTCACTGGATAGTTTAAGGAGATAAAATGCATTCTTTGTGACCGTTAAATGTGAATAACGAGTAACAGCATAATTAAAATTTATTTTCAACGATTAGACATACTTTTTTTTCTGTGCCGCAGACCATAATAACGGAATATAAAATATATACAGCGAATGCAGTAATTTATACTAATTAAAATATACAGAATCAACATAAAAACTGAAACAGATACAACAGTCAATTAAAAATCTGTCTCGTATATGCCACTGATGTTTTACTTTTTCGATACTTTTCAATCTTGTGAGAAACGCAGGTCATCGGGATAAACCAAATTTTACCGGTCACTTTAGTTGCACTATTTACGTCACTCGGGAGATAACGACTAGTACAATTATTGCCCACCGTAGTATAATCACTTCTCTACCATCACCATTATTGTAAAACAATAAAAAATACAAACTGGTCAGTTTGCCACAGGTACTTACTGCTGAAGGTATCCGGGCTAATTAAATCGTGGCTGTAATTAGCAATGTGGTGCCCCATACACATTTCGCCTCGCGCCTTCTGCCCCCTCAGAAGATGGCGCATACGTTTTGTGGTTTGCTATCTATTTGTTAGTTTGTTTAGACAAATGGATTTATCACGATTTCAAAATGTACAACTGTTTATGCAAAAGGAATAATGTGCAAATACAGAATAATCAAGTCCAGCGTTACAAAAGCTTCACACACAGGCTTGTCTTCCAGCTGGCTTTACCTCGTTTACGCTGTACTACAGCGACACCTATTGTTCTTCTCCGGTACTCTCCTCCAAGCATACGCAACGAAATTTGTGTGTCGAGCCCCTACAATTAGCCCCTTTTTATCCATTTAGGAGATACGTTTATCCAAAGTAGGGTCAGCCAGTTGCTAGATCAGTTCTAAACTGGATTACACATTATTTATATTGAACATCATTTAAATGTGATTTGTAGGCATCAGCTTGCATATCGTCCATTTCAAAGTAGAAAAAACTTAATTCAGAATATAATTGTGTAAACGTCTGATGAATGAGTATGACACATTTCCTTTTCGGGGATTTATGGAATAGAGGAGGTGTTTAAGCGGGTGGATATATTTATCACTTCTGTTTATTTGTTTGCCTGCATGTGGGGGACATCCAGTGCCCGATGTTCTAACCTCATGAATCAACGGCAGGCGCTCTGTGATTGTATAAACGCTTATGGAAGATGCATGCACTTCCCCCTGACTGATATACAGTGTGTATATACAAGTAATTGATTGCCTCTATTCATGCTGGTTAAACAAATAACATGCTTAGATTTTACAAGTGCAACAATCTTGGCTCTTATTCGTGTAGCCTCTTGAGATCCAGGGGAGAAATAAATCATATTGATTTAAAAATTTTGATTTGAAAGGAAGAGGAGGTTATCAAGGTCACATCTGCAGACATGTAACTTCATATTAAAGCTCTAACTGTCCTCTTTAAGAAACAACAGGAATTTACAGAGTGGCATGTACAGTATGAGATATGAGCAAAAACATAATGTCCTCTACAGGGGACAAAGATGAATTGCTGGACCTCAGGAGGTTATTGTTCAGTGCCCAGTGTGTTGGAGTAGAGTGTGTAACTGATTTCTAAAGAAACACTCCAGTTAATACTCAGGTAGTTATAGTTATTTATTCTGGTTTGCTGTTCTTTTGATAACCTCATTTATTTTTACTGCTGCTTGTGGTTCAGTCGCAGGTGACTGGAAACTGGAGGCCTTACAGGAATACAAAGAATATATTATTAAATGTTTGTACACTGCCTTGTGTAGAAGGGAAAAACATTTTGTGGGTGCAAAGGTCTGAGTGCAGGGGCCCTGAGGGTGTTGTGTGGCTCCGTGGGTTTGGTTGCTGATCAGAGGGTCATTAGTTCAAATCCTGGGGTCAGCGGAGTAGTTCCACCCTTTTAGTAAGGTACTTGACCCCCAGGGACTCTAAGGAGTGTCCGGTATTTTGTTCTTTCATGTATCTGATAATTAAATGTAGATGCATTCTTTGTGGAGTGAAGGTTGCAAGCAGAGTGTGAATTACCCCTCCATAATTGGGGGGTACTGCCTTCATAACACTTCTATGACCATTAGGGTCCGCTACCGTATCAATACGAATAGTCGCCACCAGGATCAATGTTAAGAGTGTAAGATGCGCTAGGGGGGGTATTTATTAACATGTATGCAACACACGGTCATGGTCTGGACATGCGACACAATGAGAATCAATACAGAAGATCTCATTATCCTTATCCCTATACAAAAGAATTTGGTTTTGATAACTCCCAGGAATTATCCTAGGAGAAGTATACTAGTAAAAGTAATAAGCCTATACATTTACAAACAGCCTGGTCTGGTCCAGCAGTCTGGTGTTATTCCTGCCCTCTCAGTCCCCCCAGCTCCAACAGCCTTCAGAAATAAATATTTGCCTATTAGGCTAATATCTGTCTTGATGATACAGTAGATCTTAAAGTACAGCCTAATTTCTAACTCACCTCTTGGTCCTGCACACTGTCCTCATCCTGCCATCTTCCTGCTGCCTGCTCACTGTCCTGCACACTGTCCTGATCCTGCCATCTCCCTGCTGCCTGCACACTGTCCTGCACACTGTCCTCATCCTGCCATCTTCCTGCTGCCTGCTCACTGTCCTGCACACTGTCCTCATCCTGCCATCTTCCTGCTGCCTGCTCACTGTCCTGCACACTGTCCTCATCCTGCCATCTCCCTGCTGCCTGCTCACTGTCCTCATCCTGCCATCTTCCTGCTGCCTGCTCACTGTCCTGCACACTGTCCTCATCCTGCCATCTCCCTGCTGCCTGCTCACTGTCCTGCACACTGTCCTCATCCTGCCATCTACCTGCTGCCTGCTCACTGTCCTGCACACTGTCCTCATCCTGCCATCTCCCTGCTGCCTGCTCACTGTCCTGCACACTGTCCTCATCCTGCCATCTACCTGCTGCCTGCTCACTGTCCTGCACACTGTCCTCATCCTGCCATCTCCCTGCTGCCTGCACACTGTCCTCATCCTGCCATCTCCCTGCTGCCTGCTCACTGTCCTCATCCTGCCATCTTCCTGCTGCCTGCTCACTGTCCTGCACACTGTCCTCATCCTGCCATCTCCCTGCTGCCTGCTCACTGTCCTGCACACTGTCCTCATCCTGCCATCTCCCTGCTGCCTGCTCACTGTCCTACACACTGTCCTCATCCTGCCATCTCCCTGCTGCCTGCTCACTGTCCTGCACACTGTCCTCATCCTGCCATCTTCCTGCTGCCTGCTCACTGTCCTGCACACTGTCCTCATCCTGCCATCTTCCTGCTGTCTGCTCACTGTCCTTCACACTGTCCTCATCCTGCCATCTTCCTGCTGCCTGCTCACTGTCCTGCACACTGTCCTCATCCTGCCATCTTCCTGCTGTCTGCTCACTGTCCTTCACACTGTCCTCATCCTGCCATCTCCCTGCTGCCTGCTCACTGTCCTTCACACTGTCCTCATCCTGCCATCTTCCTGCTGCCTGCTCACTGTCCTGCACACTGTCCTCATCCTGCCATCTTCCTGCTGTCTGCTCACTGTCCTTCACACTGTCCTCATCCTGCCATCTCCCTGCTGCCTGCTCACTGTCCTTCACACTGTCCTCATCCTGCCATCTTCCTGCTGCCTGCGCGCTGTCCTGCACACTGTCCTCATCCTGCCATCTCCCTGCTGCCTGCTCACTGTCCTGCACACTGTCCTCATCCTGCCATCTTCCTGCTGCCTGCTCACTGTCCTGCACACTGTCCTCATCCTGCCATCTTCCTGCTGTCTGCTCACTGTCCTTCACACTGTCCTCATCCTGCCATCTCCCTGCTGCCTGCTCACTGTCCTTCACACTGTCCTCATCCTGCCATCTTCCTGCTGCCTGCGCGCTGTCCTGCACACTGTCCTCATCCTGCCATCTCCCTGCTGCCTGCACACTGTCCTCATCCTGCCATCTCCCTGCTGCCTGCGCGCTGTCCTGCACACTGTCCTCATCCTGCCATCTTCCTGCTGCCTGCGCGCTGTCCTGCACACTGTCCTCATCCTGCCATCTCCCTGCTGCCTGCTCCTGTGCCTCTCCTGCCTTCTGCTGTCCACCACTTTCCTTCATACACATTAACAGTTTGCAAAACTGCACCTAAACTTTTTGTGTAATGTTCTGTAGCTCTTAACACTAATATTTCCTACTTGTTCTTCTTTTACCACCAAAAAAGTGTCTGATGTCTCCATCTTTCCTTTTCCTCATAGTGTGTCTGTGAATAAAATCTAATCTATATTTAACAAAACAGTATCTGGGTTATCAGATGAAGCTTCTAAAAATGTCTATAAATATGAAATTGTGGAATGCCGAATCAATACCACTAAAATTCAAATAATAGGGCTTATTATTTGCTAGCTAGTTTTTTTTACGTTGCCCCTATAGGTTTCACTTATAGTAATGTTTTTTCAGAGCATAACGTTAGACTTTCTTATGCGTTAACATTAGCCTAATAAACATTAAAGTGGCGAATTAATTTCAGAAAGGCACAATTTATTCGTGATAAAATGAGAATGGAAACATAGGGAGTTCATCTCCTTGGAAAATGACCATGATCGATTTTATCTCACCAAATAAGCCTGATTTAAATAGAGAACTTAGCTTATCTTGCTAGTTAATGTAACTAACGTTGACTGTACCAGTGTTCTGTCGAGTTGAGCTACTTTGTCGAGGTAAGCTATATGGTTAGGGCTATCAATTAGCACTACGGTAGCTTACCTCGACAAAGTAGCTCAACTCGACAGAATCGCATGTCCAGAACATGACCGTGTGTTGCATACATGTTAGTAAATACCCCCCTAGCGCATCTTGCACTCTTAACATTGATCCTGGTGTCGACTATTCGTATTGACGCGGTAGCGGACCATAATGGTCATAGAAGTGTTATGAAGGCAGCATTGGCGGAGCGGGGGGGTGGCTTACTGGGCTTAAGCCCGGGTTGTTGTTTCAGAAGCCCAGGGTCTTTTGGAGTGTAATTTATTTCATAGTTAGATGCCTGACTGACAACTGTATAAAACAAAAACTACACACAATATTCGAAGCACATAGCGCACAGTCGTAAATTCCCCATAATTTTGGTATGATCCGAGCTCAGGCACTTGGCGACTGAGCACAGCACTTACGCATGTGAGCGAGGGGGGAGAAGCTGCTGCCTGCGATTTTGCTGTAGGAGAAGTGCAGACAGGCAGACAGAGGAGAGCTTAAGTTTGACCAGGTACCAAAGCAAATCATTCGTACTGTACAAATAGCTAATGTAAATATGACGCTGACAAAAGATTGATATCAAACTGATCACTTGACCCATATTACGTTACTTGCTCTTCGAGTGAATCAAGAAATGGCGAAATGAAAAGCCGAACAACAATGCTGTTTTTTTAGAGAGTCTTAGGTTACATGTGTGTTTATTTCATATTTTCAGTTGTTACCCTCCACGGCTAAATAAAGCACTCTAAATCGGTTTCAGTTATGTACTGGTGTACACAACAATGGACATAAGGGGCTTCTTTCACAGAAAAAAACTCAGGTAAATGTTATTTTATATATTATGCTTTGTATGTTGTTCAATATATTTCTATGCAAAAAAAGAGGAATTTCAATACACAGCGGTATATTCACAGTTGAAACCAAATATTTACATACACTTTAGGGAAAAAACATAAAAACATTTTTTTTTACTGTTAAACATCAATTTAGAGTAAACTTTTTTGTTTTATATAAATAAATATTGAAATATCTTTTGAATTAGTTAAATGTCAGAATAAAGAGAGAGAGAGAGAGATGTCTATTTTTTATCACTTTCATCAAATTTAGGAGTATATATACACTAAGTGTATTGTGTCTTTAAGAAAACTCCAGACGATTCCATTCTGAGCTTAAGAAGCTTCTGATAGGTTAGGCAGAGTCACAGCCTAATAAATCTTCAACTTCACAGCACGTTTTTGCAGTCATTTCTAACTAATGGGAGTTTGGCCCATCCTCTTGGGAAGATTTCATAATAAGGGTGTCGGAAACACAGAGGAAATATCTTCTTTAAAAACATTACTACACTTTTCTATAGATGACAATTCCTAATCTGCAATCACAGTGTTGCTTTTCCTTTTTTATTGGTTATAACTGTCAAAGAACTTGGTTCCCTGAAGGTTTTCTACTATACCATTCTGGACTTAATATATCTTATGGAGTTTGGCCTGTTGCTGCAGCAGGTGATTATTGCACATTACTGGACATAATCTGTCTGGAAATGGTATCAGGATTCCCTGAGAGTGTAATAGCAAGACTGATTCATAGGTTTTCTATGGATGTGACGCAACAAAAACCAAGGCAGGTCTATACCAGTCAAGGACCTGGAAGGTTTGCAACAGATACTGAAATAAAATGTGCCTATAGGAAACAGTACTGTAATATTGCATTCTCAGCTCTTTTAAGAAAGACACATAGATGACTGATGGATTTTGATAACCTTGACTAACATGAAATAGTGATTTCCATTGTAGGGTCTATTAGTTACAATACTATGCAACATCATTGCCTGGCATTTTGGAAACCATTTACAGAGGTCAGTATAGCAACCAGCAAAAACCTGCAGAACCAGTCTGAGGTGTAGGGAAGAGCACTAGGGCCACCTAAAAGGACAAAAAATAAAACATTTTATGATTAAAGTCAAAAGTTTTGAGATCAAAGTCGAAAAGTTTAAGATTAAAGCTGAAATAAACTTTTGAGAAAAAAGTTGAATGTTGAAAGTTGAAAGCTCACCACTAACACATAATTGCACTGGTATACATTTATTAGAAGCTCCACAACCAATAAATATTCAATATTGTCTGGTGTGTTGTTAGATGTTTTTAATCTTCCGAGGTTAAATCAATGACTTCCTCTCCTGCAGCTCTGAAGACCCATTTGCTTCAATCCCAAACACACCCACACCTTTACTACCACTTTTGTGCTTATCTTCTTATCATTTCTTGTGTCCATTTAACAAAAAAGCTCTGAACACTATACAGTATTTATGACAGTATTATATATTTTGTACTGTACAATCCAAAGGCGCATGTTTCTTAGTTTTTAATATGATTTTACACTGCACTGTTGCCTTGTCAAACAATGAGCAAACAAAAGACAATAAACTGTCAAAAAATATCACCAGATTCATGCACCATCAGTATCACGTGCTTTGAAGTCACTGTTGCTCAGTGCTATATATATATATATATATATATATATATATATATATATATATATAGCAATAATTAATAAAACGTAGTAAGTAACAATATCCATATTATGATGTGCATATACGAGAATGGTGCTATTTTTGGAAAAGTGTGAAAATCATAATTTTCAGTGTAAACAATTGTATACATAGTTTCCAGCTTCTGGTGAAATACCTCTCAGGAGTGTTGTACGTGGTTTAGCAAGAGCACGGCATGATGATCTGTGTTGGGTGTGTTAGGGAACAGTAAGAGGGAAAAACAAGTTTTAAAAAATGGGGAAGCGTCCAGTTACAAAATAAAAACGAACTGATTTGTGTATAACGTTAAAACGAGGGATCAGTATCTATTATTACCCCTCGAAGCCCCAGTAACAAAACCTCAATGATACTTATTCTTCCACAGTAATACAGCTTTGTTCCTCATGCTTGCTCCATGAAAGATACATGTGGTCAGGAAGAAAATCCGTTAAACAATTTCTATAAGTATTTGTCAGAGCAATAATCACTTATTCAATTGAAACTGCAGGGCAGATTATCATTCCTTTTACCCTTGGGTGTATAGCTCAGCATCAACATGTCATAAACGAGTCATTCAAACATGAAAGCTTTAAGTCTTTGGTAAAAATGGGAATCCTGTCTGTCCTCATTGCTTAATTGAACGGGAAGTGAATAACTGTGAAATTATTTTTGACGCATTGTAATAACCAATATCGTAACAAAATGTTCACTTGACTGTTTGTTTATGTGATGTACTTCCTGTTAACTAGTATATAATTTTAGAAAGCAACAAACAATTAACATAAAAATATAGTGAACTCTTCACCTTGTCTGAAGTCTATTGACAAGCAATGTCTAACATATCTACACATATCTCCCACACAGATATTTATTTTTACTAAGTGTCTTATTTTTTTGACTGACTCATTCAGTTCTGTTTTTTTTTTTTTTTTTTTTTTTGCCATTTTGCTATTAATTGCAATTGTAATCACTGGCTCTCAATGGGATACTAATGTCACGCCCGGTGTTCGTCCGATCCTCGTGTGTGCCACGTCCCCCTCGTTACCTCGTGTTAATTCCGATCGTACTGTATATATTCACCTGTTGCCTGTTAACTTGTTCAACTTGTCCTGTGTATTTAGTCTGCGTCTAAGTCAGTATTCCCCAGATCTGTCATTGATGTTCGTCGCTGTTAGCCCCGTTCGTCTAAATAAACCCTTTATTTTTGGATTCTGGTCTGCCTGCCCTGTCATTCCCCGCTTCCTGCATGCTCGCCGGATAGCGGTCACGACAACTAAACACAAATGTTTGGTGTTTTATGTTATTGCAAAGGCGTTACTAATTAAACAGTACGAAATGATGCTTGTCAATGAACCTTTTAGATCAGAACAGCTCTTCAAGAACTTAATTTGGGTTACAGTTTATTAATACTTGAAATTAATGTTTTACTTTAAAACTCCTGGTTGTTTCTAATGTGATATATAGTTTTTGTAAATTAATGAAGTCATGATTTTTGTTATAAACCGAATATATATTGGCAGTATTTTTTACTAAATTAAGCAAGCGTCTTTCCGTGAGCACTGCTGGATTCAACTTTTCAGTTTAACTGAGATAATATGTATTGCTTTTTTCGGTAACACGTTACTTGAAGCAGTCTACATAGGGGTGATATGTAATCGTCATAAGAATGACATGACACCTGTCAAGCACCTTAATTGACAACATCACTGTTGTCATAATGTGTCATTCGGTTTTTGGAACTGAATGACACATTATGACAACAGTCATAAACATCAATTATGTGTCATTAATGTGCATGACACGTGTCATGTCATTCTTATGATGGTTACTTGTCACCCTTATGTAGTGTTGCCTTTTTTCATTTTTTATTTACCTGTATCAATCCATCCATCTCACAACCATGTATTTTGGACATAAACATTCACCAGTCACTTTATTAGGAGCACCAATACTCCGGGTCACCTGAGCATGGCAGTCTGAATTCTTCATGGCACGTGCCCAAGAAAGTCCCGGAAACATTGCTTACACCAGAGATTCTGACATGACTGCATCACATCATCTCTGCAGATTTGCAAGCAGCACATGTAGTCACGCTGCGAATCTTCCTTTCCACCGTATCCTAAAGGCTCCATTGTATTCCGATCGAGTGACTGAATGACTGTGGAGGCGACTGCAGTACACTGAACTCATTGCATTGTTGACATATACAGAACCATTCTGAGAGGACTTGTGCATTGTGAAATGGTGTATTGTCCTACTGGACATAATGATTAGATCATGGGTTAACTGCAGTAGGGATGAACATGGTCAGCAATAATACTCAGGCTGTAGCATATAAATGATGCTCAGCTGATATTTGGTTTTGATATTGGTATTGACTGGTGAGTCCATGAGATTTAATTTCTGATTTTAATTTTTTCTCACTTTTATTTTCATTTTCTAATTTGTTAAGTATACTATGCCTATTTTCTGTCACTTTGCCTTTCTATTGCTGTTGTAACACTCAAATTTCCCTCCCTCCCTCCCTATCTATCTATCTATCTATCTATCTATCTATTTAAACACTTTACTTTAAAAACAGCCACTTAACTATTAATAAACTGTTAGTAATCATTTGATAACATTAATATATATAAGGATTTATTCACAAATTTAGAAATGTACTACAATTACATTTTGCAACTGGCATTTACAAAACAGCTTGGAAATATGCATAAAGACAATGTGTTATTAAGCATGCCTGTCTTGCCCAGGTCCTTAGTTTGTTACTTAGTGTTTTGTTTACTTTATTCTTATTTATCCCAGTTTGTTTTTGACCCCTCGTGGCCTGTTTTGTGATTTTTCCCAATGTGTGTTTTAGTTTCTTTAATAAACCCTTTTGTCTTGGAGCCGTAAGTGTATCATTGCCGTTTCCCCGCCTGCGTTATGTCCTGCCGTGACGTCATAATTGAACGTTCACAAGCTCTTTAGTAAATACTTTCTGAGAGACAGATACTAGGTATCTTTGTAATATATTTCTAAATTTAATGTCAAGAGAATCTTCTTATTTACTAAAACAGTGGCAAGATACGGTATGGAATTGGCTAATGTATGAAACTGATCACGTTTGTTAATTATTGTAAGTTATATGAAGATCAGATGACATTTTATGACTAATCAGAAAACTAAGTAATTCCAAAGCGTTTACATATTTATTTTTGCCACTTTATATTATCAAATGATTAGTAACAGTTAATAGGAAAGGTGCAGATCTTTAAGGCCAATGTATAACTAATTCCTTTGTATGCTTACTAATGTGTTTTTAGTTACAAGTAATTTACAAGTACTATTCTTTGTGAGACAGGGGAAAGATATCTTTTAAGATATTTAAGATATCTACTTAAATTTGTTTTTAAGTGAATATTTTTATTTAATCATCAATCCATTTTCTATACCCGCATACCCCGTGCAAATGATTAGGAACAGTTTATAAATAGCTAAGAACCATACCTTAAACTATAGGTTTTACCATATGCACAAATAAATACACAAATACAAATTTGCAATTTACAGTTAAAACCAATTGGCTAGGCCATAGCTATTTTTAACCTTCCCGTCTTAGGTAGCACAGGAAACAATTACTGATTACTTCAGTAAGATCCTTGTGCTGAAACTGTAAAGCTGTAATTGAGTAAGACTAGAGATTTGACACAATTGCACAGTATAAACACTAAGGCTGACGTAAAAAAAACCTGATACATCATCTGAGAGGCGGAGCAAGTTCTGCAAGCTAAAGTCTGTTTGTCAAAGGTGCTATAAAACACTCCCTCAAGCTCAGGTGGAGCTTCAGACAAGGACACGGGAGTGAGGAGCTTTTCCTTTTGTTTTTCCTTAAGGTTTGAAGGAATCCGAACTGCGGTCCATTTTTTTGAAATCAGAAAACCAAACTTGTACAAAATGTAAGTATATGTAACAATAGGAAAACCTCTGTTTGTGATTTCCCATATTTTTTGTAAAAAGTAAAATATTATACACCTTTGCAGGTCTTGATAAAAGGAAATTAATTTAATATGCGTTTAGAAAATAGTTTTATCAAATGTTTATTTTGAAAAATAGTAGAATTTGTATTTGCCTGTGATCGTTTCAGATAGATAGTTTAATATTTAACATTTAGTGCATTTACATGTACTAAATGAAAATTGTCTATAGCTAAATTGCACTTGAATTGTTAGTGTGACCCATTTTTGAATATTTTCAACAGAATTTGTATGCAAAGATGCCTCCCCCCGGTGTGTGTTTGAACATAATCAAGGACCGGAACCAGGAGCGTGGGATGGGCACTGTGACTGACCCTTTGAAATTTCGTGGCCAAGACTTCTACTGGCTACGGGACCAGTTTCTGAAGAACAGACAGAGGTTTATTGACAGCACATTTCCCCCAGACAGTAGAATCATTGGCCCTAAACTGTTGTCATCCAAGATGATGGCAAAAGTAGAATGGAAAAGACCACATGTAAGTAAAGTCTTTCTTAGAAATGTCTGATATCATCTGTTTCAAGAGTAAGAACTGTAGCAACAGACCAGACGGTACACTGGAAGTTCATTAGCTATAATAGTAAGGAGGACACAATAAAATACTGGTGATTTTGCTTTTAATTCCAAAGAAAAATAATGTGGACATCAGAGGTGGATGGTCCATAGAGCTGGTGGTCCTAGTGCCTCCTCTGTTTTAGAGATGTCCACAACTTTGAATAACTCATTGCTAGCAGGTTATTGTCATTTAAAATCACGTTATTTCTTTTCTTTGGAAAAAAAAAACATTATTGTAATATTGTAAAACTGATTATCTTACTGCCTCATTGCTTTAGCTACCCACCACCACAGTTTGACATTGTACCAAATGGAAATCATGAAATTATTAAATCAGTTTTATTTTAGACAACTAAATAAACATTGAGTCACAACATCATCTCTCTGCTTAAACAAATATCTGACTTAATTTCCTGTTTATAAACTACAACCAATTTAGCACAATGTTCTAACGG
The DNA here is from genome assembly GCF_048594095.1 of Paramormyrops kingsleyae. Classification (NCBI taxonomy): domain Eukaryota; kingdom Metazoa; phylum Chordata; class Actinopteri; order Osteoglossiformes; family Mormyridae; genus Paramormyrops; species Paramormyrops kingsleyae. The sequence goes on from NC_132810.1 coordinate 21,457,163, forward strand.
GTACAATGTCTGGAAGTATTCTGAGTAACACAACTGTATGCTAGCCGGTGCTCTAATAAAAATAGAAATTTTAAGATGTGAGTATGATGTTAATCAAAGAGATCATGTACTGTCAAATGCTATAGCTGTTTGTCTTAACTGTACAGCAATTTGTATTTTTATTTAGATTCTTACTGATAAAAAGCGTTGATTCTTTCAGAAAATGGTAGCATCTCCATGCTTATTTGTGGATGGAGTTTCAAGATTTGACATCGCTCAAGGATGTTTGGGTAATAAGATTTTGCTATTATTATTATTATTCAGTGGAATGAGCGCAGTAGAAATTAGTATTTCACCAGTAGTAATAATTAGAATTAATATAGACTACAGTTACTTATCTATAAATAACAATACACTAATTAATTCCTCTTCCTGGCACTCTATCAGTATAGGGTCACACTGAGCATATATGTATCAATTAGGGGTTTGTATCTCCTCCCAGGAATCTGTTCCCTCCCAACCACCAGATATATAAGCAAAATAAGCTTATAAATTTGAAAACCTCCCCCCACGAAACTTGCTGTACTCCCCATATTCATGTCTAGCTACAGGATTGGCATAACAAACAACGCTTTGATTGAATGCTTATGTATTTTCTAACGAACATCCTTTGGGCCTCTGTTTGTTTGCAGGTGACTGCTGGTTTCTGGCGTCTGTCGGAGCGCTAACATGTCAACCGCAGATGCTGCAACAGGTGGTGCCGAATGACCAAGGATTTCAGAGAGATTATGCTGGGATATTTCACTTCAGGGTAACAGGCTTAAAGCCGTACTGTTTGCACATATTACTGCAAGATGATCTTATTAAAAGCAATGTCCATCATGTCTATTATTACTCACATTTTTATTCAGTTCTGGAGATTTGGAGCGTGGGTGGATGTCGTGATCGACGATAAGCTGCCAACAATTGATGGAAATTTAATCTTTGTTCATCCAACAACTAAAAATGAGTTCTGGGCTGCCTTGCTAGAAAAGGCCTACGCCAAGTAGGTCACCTTGGATTCCGTACCACTCGAATGCCTGGTGTTTCTATATCACAGAAAGCAACCCTTAGTCTAATGAAAAAACAATTGGCACTGGCTAAATACTGGCTAAATACTGGCTAACCTTTCAATTTGCATGTATTTGTCTCAGAGTGTGTGGGTCATACTCAGACCTGAAAGCTGGGAATGTGTCAGAAGCCATGATGGACTTCACTGGAGGGATCCATGTGATGTATAATCTGAAGGAAGCACCCCCAAATCTTTGGGATCTCATGAACAGGGCTGTGAAATTTAAGTCCCTAATGGGGTGTGGGACTGCTCAAGGGGTGAGTGTTCAAGTGCAGCTATTTTTTTCTTATTTGTCTCTGTTATAAATGCAGGATCACACCCAACCTGCCATGTTTAGAATTCAAAGGTGAAATGCTCTCCTCCGGTTTGGAAAAGCATGCTCATTTTATTTTGATACATTGTATAAAATCATGTTATTGATTTCAGGCAACTCCTGAAAATGTGGAATTACCCAATGGGATAGTGCAGGGTCATGCCTATGCTATCACTGGAGTTGTGAAGGTATGTTGGTATTAAAAATGCAGGAAAAATGAACAACTTATAAATAGATATTAATGATTTATTGGTAACACTTTACTTGATGTGGCACACAGATACTTAGTACAAATAATGAACAAATCATGAACAAATATAGTGACTACTTGAGATTAATGATGCATCACGGTTTATTAATGATGAATTAACATCAGACCGGTAACTAAGACTTACTTTGTGATTAATCAATACATAAGTAATAGTATATTACTGTATTAGTACCCAAGTCGTACACAACGCGGAATCGCATTTGTATTTCTGCGACTTTCTTTCGGACAAAAAAGCACTACGCGAAATACGACGCGATATGGCCTTAGCGAGAAACTACTCGCACGCAAGACCAGCTATCGAAATGGATACGATTTGTTAACGAATTGGTTCTAGATCTTTTCTCGGAATCTCCCGGAACCCTGACAGCTGACAGCTGCTCCGTGACACCAGCCCTCCTTCTCCAAACATTCCAGATTAGCTCTGGGGCCGGTAGCATATTGGACAACTTAACTATGACACCTGACGTTTCATTTCTCCTTAGCTGACGGATTTATTTAAGGGTGTTGCACAGAATTCCTTAAAATGTTTCCTTAGTTAAGGAAAAACCTTAAGGGACTTACTGCATTTAAAGAGATTTTACAGTAGCAGAATTATACCGTTTCCATGGAGCCTGGTTGGTCGATTGCACTCTCGCGCGCGCTCTGTTAAACACAATGTCCGTGAGGGAGTCGCTATCAGCATGCGGGAGACTCCCGTAACTTCTCTGAAAGGTAGAATGTCTGAAATGTGAAAGAGTCGAGCTTTTTTGTACATCCACGCATTGCACACGTCAAAGTTTTAGATTCTAAAAATCTAAAAACATCTGGCAACTTATAATATGAAAACATCAACGTTTTATAATTCACTTACATTTGCTTCGGTCTTCTAGACTGTACTCATGTTAACTTCGTTTGGCGTACTGTAAGTTACTAAGTTTTAGAATCGCATTCCTCTAACCCTGTGTTTCCCATTGGATATTGTGATTTTAGTGAACATGAGGTTTTTCCGGGAAAGCGTTAGTCGCTTTATAGCAGGACTATACACACAAAGATGTGGTGGCTTAGTTGGTAGCATTATAGCCTCACGTAGTTACTGGCCCGGCTCGTTATGTGTGCACTTCCTCCTCATTGTCTGTGTGTTTGCGTGTGCACTCTTCTTGTACAAATGGGTGGATATATCACATGTCTAACAAATGCAGGTCATGAGCCATGGGAGACCTGTGAATCTGGTTCGAATCTGGAATCCATGGGGTAGAGGAGAATGGAATGGAGACTGGAGTGACGAGTGAGTATGTGTATATGTGTATATATAAATATAAAATAAGATAGAACTATGACATATAATATTATATAATAATAATTATTGTGGTATGTGGATATAGATAAACTAGGCATACAGTGGTATGTATTTAATTTTAGCTTGGACGATGAGCACCATGCTGTCATAGGATTATTAATGTCAATATCTAATTATCTAATATTATTAGTTTCTTTGATTATTTAAATTCATAATTGCACAAAAATGATGCAACGCTTATTTTTTTAATTCATAATTGCACAAAAATGATGCAAATAATAGATCCTTATAGTTGTAGCAAAAAGTGCATTCTGTATTTTGTAAATCAGATCTTCATCGTGGAATACAGTTACTGTAGAAAATAAGATGAGCTGCTTGCAGATCTGTAAGGATGGAGAATTCTGGTAAGACTTTCTGAAAGAAAATGGCACTGATCTAAAAGAAAATGACACTGATCTAAAAATCTAATTGTGTAATATGCCTCTACATACATGTGTCAACAATCACTTTTTCATTAAAAGTTATAATCTAAATTTTAAAAAAGGAGAAACTCAATTAACAATGAATTATTTTGTTACCTGTTACCTGAACAGATGAATGAGATGGTTGTACGTTTTCCAGGATGTCTATGAAGGATTTTACAATGAACTTTGAAGAGGTGGATATTTGCTGTCGCACTCCGGAGTTTCTTGACGATTCTCCCAGTCAGTGGGGTTCCTCCTGTCACTCGGGCAAATGGGTTGCTGGGATGACAGCAGGTGGATGCATAAAGTTTAGAGGTATCTGATATGAACACATTGCTCAACTCAACTTACTTGCCTTCTCGAAAAACCAAAACAACCACTGATGTTTACATTGAGATTATGCCAGGAAAATGAACATTGCATGACAATTGATTTATTTAGTCTCATAATAATAGCAAGGATATGAAGGTTTCTCAATTATGGTGAAAATCATAATCACAATTAATTTGGTTAATATTCAGATCGCGATTATTTAATATGATTACTTATTGACATTGGAAATATAGTGCATTTATTGAAAAAATGGATTTCATTCAACTCAAAAATATAATTAAACTGAGAAACAAATAAAAGGGGCTTAGAAAGGGGGGGGGGCGTTGGATTTATAGCAAAACAATAAGACAAAACAGGAACATCATTGGGAATGAAATGACACAATAATCATTTTATCTAAATTATTTTGTTTGAGAATAGTTGGAAGCCAAAATTGTAATGTAAATTCAATTAATTGGCCAGCTCTAAAGGACATACACATTTGATCTAGTTGTTTCTGGGCATTTCCTAAAATATTATCTTCAAATGCTGTACAGAGACATTCTGGATGAATCCGCAGTATCAAGTCAGAGTGACATCTGGAACCAAGGGCAGTGATCATCCTGGCTCCACCAACATGGTGGTATCTCTCCTGCAGAAACCAGACAATGGGAGTCGGTCCCTTTCACCCAATCATTATATTGGTTTCACTTTGTTTGCGGTTAGTAATTTTCTTCCTTGCAAAGTTTAATTTTACTCCTAGCGCCATGAATTATTAGCAGACAAAAATGTGCTTAACTTTTATACCAAAGTAATTTGTGCTTCAGGTACTATGATGTAGTTCGTCATAGCTTGTATTATGGCAATTTATTTTTGAAGGATGTAAAATTAAAGAAAATCATTATGTGCTTTCATTATTGTGCTGATGCTCTAATTTTACACTGACACCATTGTAATATCTGTTTATTGTACAGGTACCACCAGAGGTAAGTAAGCTTTTTTGTCATGTTGGCAAAATGTTTCCATGTTTATACTACAAGTACATGTGTCACCTAACTTATGTTTGTATGTTATACATACTATACATTTTTATTTACCTTCCAGTTGCGGGACGCCAAAGGGAAATTTTCAGCATCATTCTTCAACAGCAGCAGCCCAATATCAGTAACGAAACCTTTCATGAATGTTCGAGAAACTACCCAAGTCTTCTATTTACCTCCCGGGGAGTATGTTATTGTGCCCTCGACGTACAACCCAGAAGAAACTGCTTCCTTCCTCTTGATGATTTTCTCAAAGATGCAGACCTCTGTTGGGTGAGTTTCCTTTTGTGACTCATTTGCATTTAAATTGCATCCATTAAGAAACGGTAATAATTTGGTTTAGGTCTACACCATAATGAAGGTGTACAGTATATCATGACAACTACTGGGCTGCACTTTGTGATTAAGCAAATAATAAATATACTAAAATACTATAATAAAAATACTGTGTCAGTTGGACTTCATTGAAAGTATGACTAAACATGAAAGATTAAATTCTCCATGGACTTTGGATTTGTTTCATTTACAAAGAATATATTGCGCTTATTTTATAATTGATACTGCATAATAGATAGCACACATAGAGATATTATTGTTTTACAAAGATTGCCTTAACTCGTATCAAGCTCGCTTAATTGGATATTGATAACAGTGAGACATTTATCATCCTTGAGACAAAGAAAACCTCTGTTGCCGCTTGTCAAAAACAGAATCAGTTTATGGCTGTGAAAAATGCGTTAATCAGGGTTTTTTGCAAATAAATAACAATTGCTCTAATGGTATCCAGAATGTTTCAAAGATTTTTTTTTTTTTTTAGTGACAGCTCAGCTGAGAACAACATGACCATCAACAAGGTACAGCTCAGCGCTCCGTCTTTTTATGGGAGTTCTGGCTACACAGTAGAAATGTGTCAGATTTATGCTGCGCTGCATCAGTTAATCCACTGTCAAACATGCTCCCGCTGAGCCTGGGGCATGAGGCTTACCTGCCTACTGCTTGCCATGTCATGTGGCTTTAATGTGGCTAGACCAGTTTGGTGGTGACTATGCCAAATCCCAGATTACTGTCCAAGGGCAAACTGCCAGGTTGTCAGGCGCTAATTCACTTGGGCCAAAAGTTCTAGGGGCAAATGGAACTTCTCCAGTTTTATATGTAGGCTGGCTGATACACCTGAGCATGTCTTTATAGAACAACATGCAGGCTAACCAGATTCACAAAGGGAGATTCAGTCGGCCAGAGGGAGAGTGGTTCACTGCCTTGCTTTTTAACTTAATAATTTCCAGGAACTTGAGATCTATTGCATGAGTTGGACAGAAGGTGTAGATGAACAGCAGAGTTCAAAGCAGTAGAAGGAGGTTTATTAAGAGAAATGCCACATTAATAAAGGCCAGCTGGTTTTCATTAACTGAGAAATTTGTGGACACAGATCCTTGATGATTGATTGACATGGAATTACGAAATCAGTGAATCCCAGTCAACCCACTGATTTATAGTACCTAGTGTTTCCTGACAGTTCTGTATAAATTCTACCTGCCGTATAACTGAAACTTAAGATTTCTAATTTTTTTCAGAAAATCTATTCCAGCTATGCCCCAACTGAGCACGAATCAGTGTTTGCTCAATACTCTGATAAGGTACTTTATTTAAGTCCACAAGCATGCAATTAGATTGTGTGAAAGGTATTCAAACATACAATGTAAATAAATATAGCTTATATATAAAAATCAAACTTTGCTTTTTGTTCTTTGATTGAACAAGCTCAAGGAAGTTGATGCGGAACAACTACAGAAACTTCTGAATGAGAATGTGGTCACAGGTACGATCTTAATCTATTACGGCAAATGGCAGGGCTATTAAAGTACAGCTCCAGAGAGCTAAGTACAGTAGGATTTACTTTCAGCCAGTTACTCAAACCATGGCTTTTTTTGTCTGTTAGGACCCTGTCTAGGCTCTTAATTATGTTTTGAATGATCGAAGACTTGGGTCTGCAGGACCACAAGTGAACAACCATGAATTTATCATTGTGACATTTTCCCCTAGAAAAGGGGCTTCAGAACCAGAGTAAATCAGAAAAATATCAAGTGAAGCTTTTTGTATAGTAATATATTTTTGTATAATAGTAATTGTGTCTCTGATCTGGGTGTAGCGTACCCTGTGGGGTTATGCTGTATTGTACTTTAAGAAACATACTATGGCAGCGAAGATACGTTGTTAAAGTAATCATGATACAATGCTTTATTTTTTCCAGACATGTCATCAGGTGGCTTTGGTTTGGAAATGTGCAGAAGTATTGTAGCGATGATGGATGTATCCTTTATCTCTGTAGTATGAAAACATCCATAGCTTCTAATCTCTCTTCCTATTCTTTGCTTTTTAGCTAGCTACTTATTTATAACTGAATTCTAATTATTATACTGATTTTTTCATACTGTAAGAATTAACCCGTGCACTCATTAAATAATATTTTTAAGTGTGGGCCTGCAGATTTTTTCCTGGCTTTCAAACCACTATGCCAAGCTTGTTGGGAATATTCCCTTAACTGGTTCGTCCACAGCTTTCAGTCACTGGAACACTGAAAAACGCAGAGTTCTCACGTTTGTGGAAACGTGTTCAGGCTTACAGGGTATATAATCCTCCATAGAGCCACATATCTCACACAAACACCAACCTTGCATTTTGCATGCACGGCTGCTATTTATAAATATTTTTAATGCTTCACAGGACGTTTTCATCAGGAAGGATGTTTCTCGTACTGGAAAGTTGTCCTTGCAAGAACTGCGGAGTGCAATTCAAGCCGCAGGTGCCTCCGACATCTAATCGAATTGAGGCTGTGTTTAATTTTCAGGAAATATGCTTATGTTTCTTGTTTTTAAATTTTTTTTTAAAGACATGGTACTTTATTTGCCTTTATATGAGTACAGGCTGGGGTCAGAGTGCAGAGACAGCCACAGGCCCTGGGCACAAGCCCAACCACTTCATATAGTGTGACCTGAAACTGCTAGAGAACCTCCTATAATTCCAATTACTTTCTGACTTGAAGGCCATCGTAGGCGGAGTTTGATGTTTGCATCTTGTTTACCTTATGATTTAACGCACGCATCTGATGCATACATAAGCTATTATTTTGTCTACCTATAGGGTACCAACAAACCTCTAATGCAAAGACGCAAAGTGCCAGCACAGAGCACAATTATAACCTCACTACACCCTCGATTTACTGACCTTTGATGGTAAACTATTGCATTCAAACAACTAACCAAAACAGACAACTGCTAAATCCATTCAATTTGTTAGCTATACAGGTAAAACACTTACATCGCAATTTAGCCAATGCAGGAGGGGTCGTCTTTTTCCAGACAGGCATAGGTGTCCAAATTGCCAATTAATTGCAATTTTGATTCAGGCGATTGGCCCCCCCAAACTCTGCCCATGAAAGCCATTTGTTTGTAGTTTGCTTGTGTCAACACCCTGTGCTTTTTACACTAGCATTTCTGCCTTGCTTTGCCAGGCGTCACCGTGAGCGATGACCTGCTGAACCTGGTGGCCTTGCGCCATGGCAGCTCTTCCAGGGAAATCACTATGGAGAGCTTCATCTTCCTCATGCTGCGTCTGGACAGCTTGAACAGTGAGTTCCTCCTCAGAACTGCTACATATGCATTTCCCCCCATTATTTACTCTTGTTACTTCTTTAATATAAATACTAGGCCCCAGCCAGGAAATTTTATGGCCAAGATCAGCACATTTTATCATTGCTCTGGGGGAACTTCGATAAAGGATGACACAGTTCAAGTCTTATCCTGATAATTTTATCACTGACATTTCAAGAAGAGAAGAAATAATAGGTAGCATATTGAACTGTTCAAGCAGTCTGACTTTCTCAGCCCCGTCTGGTCTCTGTCTAACATCCATCATTTGAGAAACTTCCAGTGATTAGCAATATCAAGTGTTTAGTTGTGGCACTTTCGCAACCAAGTACTGTGGTCACTTAGTTCAAAATGACAAACAATCAAACTGACACGCGTGCCACGTATTTGCGCGTTTCTCTATGCAAAGCAATGCAGGGTTGCCGACTTTAGTCAGCTTACTGGAGTGAGATTTTCAATTCGAGACAAGTCACACACATGCACACGCATTTACATGTATGTAACAATTTTATCACCTTGTTATTAGTCTGTAACGTTTGCAAACTACCCCAATGCTGTTGATGCAGCTAATTTTAGGTTTGTAATGGAATAATACAGTTTTGCTGTAAGATTTCTTGCGTGAGAGTCTGAAAGCCTGAGTGCCACGGAAGATGCGTGAGAGTTGGCAACCCTGCAATTGTGGTCTATTGTGTGTGTGTGTGTGTATGTGGGGGGTGGGGACTTGCTGGATGACATTTTGAAGCGTTGTTGTAAAATCTTCAACACAAAAGTGTTTTGTTTCCGAGTAGCCCAATCTTAGACTAGACAAATTGTTTTGCTTCTGACCGGTACAGCAGCTAAGCAACCCACCAGGAATTCTCCCGAGTCTGATAAATCCTGTTGGCACATTACAGCCTTTTTGCATAATTGTATTTATTTCTGGTACAAAGACCTAATTTCTAATGTTTATTATTTAAATATGTCACTGACTATTTTTTGTCCCATTGTCTTTCTGTTTCTTGCCGTAAAGCCCGAATCTCCCTCTAGTGATTGATAAAGTTTTTTCTGTTTTTCCATTAATCACTATCACAAGGGCACAATGGTTACAGCGGTTAAGTTATGACCAGTTTTGGAGGTTAAATATGTAAAGGATAATGGACTCCAAGCCATGCATTGTAAGTTTTTAAACACACTGCTGTGTAGCCAAAGAAATGTAAATATAAATACTGAGCTATTGTCTTATTAATTTACCTTTCTGTACCTCCACGTATTCAGCTCCATCATGGGTAAAATTTACCAATTATTAAAACCAGACTAGCGTACCATCTTGTTTAGGCAGGTTAAACAGAACTGTAAAGTATGACTGGACTACAAGTGCATTACATCAGTAAATAATTTTGATAATTAATCACTGATCACAGGTCCTGGTCACCAGAAGTGTTGTCTATGAGACCTTAACCATTTTCTTGGTTTTTCATTTTTGTTAAATAACATTAGTTAGAATCAAAGATCGTAATCGTGCATTAATTTACTACTGTGGTTTACCTAGCTGGCCCTGTGTACATGGATACAGAAAATTACTCAACACCCTTCTGATTCGAGAGTTTGACCACATGGTGGTATAAATCGATTTTTATCCACTAGACATTATAGGATGGCAAGTGTCAAATAAATGGAGTTTTAGAAACTGCCATTTTATGGCACAAAAATGAATGCACAGAACTACTAATGCTTAGTAGATACTAGTACTTGCATTTATGCGTGTAATTTTGGTGAATATGACATAATATGTGGAATCATTTTCTCACAGAAATATTCAAGAACCTGTCAGATGGGAAAGGCATGTACCTCAAAGAAAAAGAGGTAATGGTATTTTGGGGGGCTTAGTAGTTGGCAGTATTGGTTACAAAGATGGGTAGGTTAATGGAAATTTCTGCTAAACTATAACCAATTTTTTTCTCTATTTTCAGTGGCTGTATCTCAACATCTACTCCTGAGCAGTATTTTATAAGGCAGACAGTGTGGAATTAAGGTCTAAGTGAAGAGCAAATTTCCAAAACTCATTCAGTCCACAGGATATATATTGGAGGAAATGTAATGAAAGTTCTGTTTTCTTCTTGAAGTTGGATTAGTGAGTTAGTGAGTTTTGGTTCTCAATATTGATAAGGAAGCCTGACTTTAGGTCATTAGTGATCTCAATTCAAAAACTACAAAAATTGATATTGAATTTTGGAAATTTACTCTTCAATTAAAAACTCATGTTTTTATTATTGTTATCGTGACTAATTATTGTGCTATTGTATTAATTTGTATAAATGTAATGTTTCAGTTTAATGGGATGTTATTTGTGAGAAGACAGATGATATCATCCATCTCTAAACTGTCTGTCCTGGCCAGGTTTGCCAAGATAAAATTACTTTTTGATATATAAACTTAATATTATTTCCACTGATGACAGATGACATAATCTATTTTTAAATTGCCTGTCCTGGTCTGGGATGTCAAGACATAATTACTTTTTTACATCTTAATGTGTTTTTCAGATTCTGTGTACTTTGATAGTCTGTTCAATGTTTGGATGATTTTTTAAATAAACTTCACAACAATCAACAATCCTCCTCACTGTAGGCATTTCTGTCTGATACTCTGTGGTTGCAAACAGCAATTGAGCATATATGTTATGCTTTATGTGCTTTATGAAGACGGTAATTGCAGTATAACCATCCCGGGAGGGTATATCCCAGGGCACACGGCCTAACTACAGACAACACAGGGACACCGAATCACGGATTGGGAGAGCATGGGGGGGTCATGAGGTCGCTGGAAAGGGGCGTGTGGCTCCCGATATCTTTGTAAGTGGATGAAAGTCCAAGCCTTTGAATCCTGGCTCTCCCTGTCTTGCTGTATGGCTGTGAGACATGAACGCTGTCCAGTGAGCTGAGACAAAGACTGGACTCCTTTGGTACCGTGTCTCTTCAGAGAATCCTGAGGTACTGCTGGTTTGACTTTGTGTTGAACAAGCGGTTACTACAGGAGTCCCGAATGAGGCACATTACCTGCATTGTGAGGGAGCTTCAGTTACGGCACTACAGACATGTGGCTTGATTGCCTGTGATCCAGGGAGTCCTTATTGCTGAGGACCCAAGCGGCTGGACCAGGCCAAGGGGACACCCACGTAACCTCAGGCTGCAGCAGATAGATGGCTATTTCCGGAGGGTGGGACTGGACCACATGTTGGCCTGGAGGGTTGCCAGCCAGGGTCTCTGAGGTGGGCAACACATGCTGCTCAACCTGACTTGACCTGTTGAATTAGTTTGAAAAGAGGCTTCTAAAGAAACGCATCATATTTATCCAATGATCTAAAGAAACGCATCACATTTATCCAATAATCTAAAGAAACGCATCACATTTATCCAATGATCTAAAGAAACGCATCACATTTATCCAATTTATTAAACAAGTTTGGGCTTATTTTGTAAATTCCATACAACCATGGTCGTGTATGCGAGACAGAAGATGATAAATGTGAACGTGTGTTGGAGGGGCCTCATGCCTCATCCATCCCTAGCAGTGTTTACCGGATCCTGTTGCTGTGGTTTTCCTCCAGATCTACAGACTTTTTCAGAGGGACTGTTCAAGAACACTGCCGTGATGTTTTCATCTGACAGACGCCGGACATGGACTGAAGTGTTAGACCTGCAGATCTGTTATCTGTTAGTAGACAGTGTATGAACTGGCTCCTTTTGAACTAATTTGTTTTGAGGGGTTGACGGATTCCTTGCTTTATTAACCATGTAATGTGTTTAATTAATGATGAATGGAGGGGTCATGGGAAATTATGTATTTTTAATACGGTAATATGGTGCCATCAGGTTTTTTTTTGTTGTTGTAAGCAAAGACAGTTTTCTAGAATATCTTTAGGATGGTGTAGAAAATAAGAATACATTATCTTTGTGGAGGGTCTCAGACAGGTTAAGACACTGGCACAAACACATTTTCACAGATCAAAGAGCACTCATCATTTTCATTTTCTCTTGATCCATATAGCTATTATACTTTGAAGTTAATCACTGCAGAACTCAATTGCCTCCAAAGTTGGTCGTTACCAATTAAATCCAACAACTACTGTATATCCCATGGTACTTTATGATTTCATAAGATAATTTTAATGAAATACGCAATTAATATGTTTTGCTTTTACAGGGCAGTTCTGCCTAAAGCTGTTGAGTCAATCACTGCAACCATAAGAATGAACCGAAAATCTGAACACCGAACAACAACAACGTTAGCAACTTACAGAGTTTGAACCATACAATTGAGCAAAAAGTTACTACTGAAAGCTTTGGGAAACAGAGGGTTAGTAAGATATGCACTATTGTTTCTAGGGGAGAATTCTTTTGCATACTGCAGTGAGATGAATAAAATGCATAGAAATGAAAACAGTGCAAATACAAAGTGCCAAGACAACGCAAACAATATTGCGTAACATTGTTTCTCTTGGGCTGAAAAAGCCCTACCCGAGGAGAGGAATGCCCGTCATTCCCGCCCAAAAGGGATTTAACTTAATCTGCAAAGAACAGGCATTAAGAGCAACAATAAAGGCAATAATTGCCTCCTCGTGTCACCCATGTCACAGCAGAGTGTGACTGGAATGGAGAGAATTTCCAGATTCATAAGTTCATCTCGAATGACAGTTTATATCCAGGGGTGCTTTAATGAATGTTTGTACCTGGCCTGTATTTTCACATATGGACCAATATACAATTTAATGCGGACCACGCAACTGATTCCTCCGAACATTTTTTAAAATCTTAGCATCGCAACCCCCCCCCCCCCCAACGGCCACACTGATTACTTTTTGAAACAGAACAATAGTTAATGTAGCTTCGTAAAGAACTTGGCTACATCTGTATATCACCCAGACACATTTGTAGATCTATCACAAATCACAGGTCAAACTGTCACTCAGTGGGGCAATAACTTAAATACAAACTAAGTAAAACTTTTAAGTGTTATTTGCATTTGAGCGGCATGAAAACACCATTCAACTGATCAGAGTAATCCACACATGAAAATAAGTTAAGCTATTAACTGAAAGTAGTAACAACCTAAGGACGAACTGTGTTTTATAGCAGCCAAACAATAACGAACAAAAACCATTCCAGCGTGTCCCGCATCCAGTGTTGGCCTGAGGATCAACAGGAAGCACTCAGGGAGATCCTGGAGGGTCAAAGTGGCAATAAAAATGACCCATTTATATTTATTTTTCATAATAGGGAGGACATGGAAACCTTCCTCTCTAATTGTGTTGATGGGATGGGTCTTAAACTTCATGCCATGTTTGCGTAATACGAATTGTTTTCCTCATTCTTTTATTCTGTTCATTATACTGCTTTTTCCGCATTCGTTCTAATTTATTTATACATCAATACACTACCTACAAATGAAATGTTGTTTGCCAAATTATGTATAGTGATTTATTTATGTAGGAAATACTTCTGTTATTCTAAGATAATGTATGTGGAGAAAAGGTGTGAGAGAAGCATAATTTTTAAATTTAAGGCCAGGACTTTGAAAAAGGCCCGGTTGATTGTGTGTGACCCTAGCCATCCCTTATCGAGGGAGTTCATGCTGCTTCCATCTGGCCGGAGATATAAATTACCAAACTGTAGGACAAATAGGTTTAAAAATTCTTTTATTCCAAGTGCCATTGGTTTGGTAAATTAACGTGACCTTTTACTGTAAAAATGTTCTCTGTTGTCTGTTTATTAAGTGTTGCTGGCTGTAAAACAAATTGCCCCCCAGGGGATAACAATAAAGTTCAACAACAACAGTGTTTCATAACGTTTGTTTTGTTTAGTCCATCATCTGTGCTCTAGCTCAGCTGACAGGTGTGTCCACACAGGAAGCAGAGAACTTGCTTGCTAGTCTTCAGCACAGCAGAAGGTAAGAGTTGCAGGAAAAGACCTGCAAGGTTAAATGGTGCCTGTAACATTGTTAACTGTGTACTTTTTTTTGTCTGTTCTAGTGAAATTGAAGACTTTGACCCGAGAATAACCTGTCAAATGAAAAAGGACGGTATGTTGTAGGACTGTACATTTTTGTTATTGCTTTTCACTTTTCTAAGTGTTTTTTTTCTTGTCTCAAATGAGAATTTTTACTTTACACTATTTGCAATAATAATTTATATATAAAGCAAGTACTGACTACCCTCATAGTGTTTTTGTTCTTCACTTATTCTTCACTTTCCACAACTGCACACAACCTGAAGATAAATTGACCTTGAACTCACCACTGCTAATGCTATCTGCACACTGACCTAATATTTTATTATTTTCTTGTATTGCTTTTGTATTTGCATTTCCAGTATTTCTTCTCTCATTGTTTCATTCCTTATATACATCTGAGCTATATATAATGCACCATTTCAGGTTGACACAGTGATAATTTTGTTTTGCTCACACTATGAAGATCTTGATAACTTCTCAAAACATAATAAGCATATTTAGGGAGGGCCACAGTTCAGGACTGTTTCTAAGAAGCAGTACTGACAGTGAGTCTTTTAAGCATGGACACTCAGTGTAAGACAAAATATATGGGAAATGTATTGTTAGTTAAATATACACAGCATACAAAACACTATGGACAGTATTTAAATATTGAAGACACAGCCCACAAATGGATCAACATCCACTTTTCAGTCTGTTTATTGGGAATACTGCAGTTGAACTTATTTCCCACTGGGTTCTCAAGTCCGTGGAAATGCAGGCCGGCTCTTGCTGGTTCCCAACTTCAGCACCAGCCCCAGTGCCAGCACTGGTACCAGTGGAGTGGAAAAGGGGCCAAAGATATCTATGGCTGTGTGTCTCAGTGGATCTGTGATGTCACTTCCTGCGTGTCAGTGGACGTGACTCTCAGTGGATCTGCAGCCAGACTGTATTGGCCGATACGGGTGAATCTGTGAACATACCTGAATATTAATGGCAGTTACGATTGCACTTGTAAAAATGGATATAAGATGGTTGATGGAAAATGTCAAGATAGAGATGAATGCATTGAACACAATTGCCCTCAGCAATGTTTAAATTCAGAAGGGTCTTTCTTGTGTTACTGCGTTGTAGGCTATAATAGGTCAAGTAACGGGCTGAGCTGTGTGGATATTGATGAGTGCATTAACAGTCCTTGCGAAGGAAACTGCATTAATACAATTGGTAGTTATAAATGCTTTTGCGAAGGGAATTATAAACTGGCAACCAACGGAATCACCTGCATACCTCTTCAAGGCTTGAACACGATTCCCACGAAAATGTCCCCAGCAGGGGAGAAAGAAAGTCAAGATAGTAAGAGTGTGAATTTAAATGTTACAACAGACCATGAGTTATTTAAAGACACACATTCTTTTGGCATGTACGACGAATCTACGACTATTAGATACGAAGTGAAATCCAGTTACACAGCTAATAACAGTTTGTTCTCACCGACGCTGGAAGCACCCTATTCAAACAGAAGTGTACTGGGGAAAAACTCGTTTACTGATACGTGGATGTTTGTGAGCATTATGAGCTCAGTCGCTGGGCTTGTAATATTAATCATTGTCATTTTGATTGTCGTAGCCTGCTTTTATAATTGTGAGAAAAGCAAAAAGAAGAAAAACCTAACCCCAGATAACTATTGCTGGGTGTCATTCGACTGACAAAAACACACAGTAATAAAAAAACAAGGTACACAACGGAAATGCCAGCCAGTGACAGAATTTGTCCTGTTAATTCATGTTTAAATCAAAATTATCAAATTGGGTTACAAAGGGAAATAATTCTGACTGAATCATTGCTGAAGTGCTGTTAAATATTTTGTGCATTTTTGTATTATGTCATCACAGTGTCATCTGCATATTAAACCATGTTCTGTATGATCACAATAGGTCTTCTATATCTGGTTCGCTCTAATGTCACTTTTCATATCGGTAATATCGATGTCCATCGAAAAACAAAAGTTAACACTTCTGTAAGGACACAGTTTTTTATTTTGAGCGTATTATAATATAGCTAATTACAGGCCTAATTATTTTCAAATGATGATTACTAATCTGTAAATGTTAGTTTATTTAAAATGTTATTTTAATTAAAGACCAAATCCCACTATACAAGCATGGGTAAAAATTAGCCAGTCTAGCCTGCACAGCAGCTTATATTCTTCCTTGATGTGTTGGAAGCACTATGGGATCTACTGCTCGGAGCTAAAGGGGACTTCTGGATTGGTTTGCGGCTACCAGACAAGAAATGCAGCAACATCTCGTCTGAGATGAGATGCAAGCACACAATTCACCAACTGGAAGGACAACATCTCAGTCTGCTCCCCACGTTGCATCTCCGTCTCCAGCGATCTGAAATGGACTGAGAGACCCTGTCAGGATAAAGCGAGTGGATTCATATGCGAGAACATCTACGTCATATGTGCATCTGTACTCCATCCGAGTACCGAAATCTCGCCTATAACTTGCGTTGTGGAAAATGCTGACTGCGGGCACCAGAACAAATCTGCCAAACTCCAATCAACATGCATCTGTCAAAATCCCACGATCAAAAAGACGTCTTTTCTGTGCCAATGCAAAGATGGTTATAAAATGATTGCTGGTAAGTGTAAGGACATCGACGAATGCCTTAAATCTCCATGCCAACATGTGTTCAAATACACCAGGCAGCTATACCTGCAAGTGTCGAGATGGGTTTGTTCCTAAGAAGAATGACCGAATGAAGTGTGAACAACATTGCGATAAAAATGCATGCCCCGCTGTTTGCAAACATAAGGCAGGCAAGCTACCAGAATGTACCTGCCCGGCGGGATACAAACTTGAGCCTTCGGTTCGGAGGAACCGTTATGCTTATTTTTTAACGATGCAGACAACGCCTTGTATAACAGGTCGACTCCCTTTTTCACTCAGGATATCAGAAGCAGTTCACCTTTCCTAACGCTTAAACCAAGCTTCCTGACACTTCCTTTGTTCTCCGTAATAGTTATTGTTTTTTTTCTAAAAACATAATTCGTAGAATATTCGTGCTGGATTGGCTTATACCTTTAAGAACGTTTGAATATAGAACCCTTTATTATTTGGCTTGTTATTGCCTACATCGATTAGGATGTATATGTTGATATCTTCCAGTGTATCGAGATGTTCTCACTACAATCAAAGTTACTTAGTTTGGAGAAATCGCCTATAATCACGGGTAATTACCGACTTCTGCAGAATGATAAGTGGCCCTCAACGTTGGACTTCTGCATAAATACTTTTTATTAGGGCTTAATAATCTTACATTGACAGCTTTATGCTTGTGATGCATCATTTGACTCACCTGAATGCTGCTATAGTCTGTTAAAATAAATGTAACTGTAATCCTAATCTTAGTTTACTGTAATGTCTGTGATTGCCTAGATCTTTAAATTTTTGATTGAGCTGTTGAGCAAACGGATGGCCTGATTATTTTAAACCCAATGCATAGCGCATAAGGTAGGGGACACCATGGATGGGATCCCTGTCCCCCCCCCCCCCCCCCCCACACACACACACACACGCACACATTTCTACGGGAAAACCCTAATCCCAACTATAACAACTGTAACCCAACCCAGCCCTAACCTTAACCACAAGTAAACAAACAAAATTCAAGACTTTTCACATTGTTAGTTTTTTGATTACATATGTGAAGTTACAATGCTGTTTACTGAGCCACCGCCCTACACAATCAGTCATTCTAGATGCAAATAATTTAGTTGTTTTCAAAATGAACCATTAAAAAAAAATCTGATTAATACCTGAGCTCAATTTTAAGATATTAATCTGTAGAATCATCAGAAGTGAGTAATGAGTCAAGTGGCTGACTCACTTCCCAAATGGCTCTGCTGGCTTTGTCAGAATAATCACATCTGAGGTGGCTCCCCTTCACTGCCAAGCTTAATGTCAACTACATACGTGTCAGTGTGTCATGGACAGCAAGATGGAGTTGGCGAAAAGGGAATTTCCCCATGGGGGTCAACAAAAGTGTCATTATTATGATTATTATTATTATTATTGTACTAGAAAATATATACTGTAATGAGTTGATGTGACTCAGAGACTGCCCCCCACCCTGAATTTCCACCCCAAAGCACAAATTAACAGGAACAAGGTAAGTGGTCATATATCAGATTTCACGTTCCTCTCACTTTGGTGCTAGACCAAGATGCCCCCAGAAATGACAATCGTTATTATCCACCAATATTTCCATCATTTATGCAGTATAGGGTTATAGACATTCTAGAAGTAGTGGTTCTCAACCTTCTTTGCACTGCGACCGATTTTTACCATGCCAGCTCAGTCACAACTCTGTATCAAGTATAGGTTTAAATTAACGCTATGATCAGTGCAGTGCACTCTGCAGCTTACATCAATCAATTCCTGTTGCACAAATCCGATTGGATGTGCCAGTGAATTTTAAATTTAGCATCTGCAGTTTGGCTTCTTGGATTGGTTGAGTGTTCACTAATTTCGTGTTAAGCATTTGCAGACCCGAGACCCGTTTATATAAGTTAACTCTAGGATCGGGGCTGGGAAATCTGATCGTGGATCAGCCTAGGAGCTTGCTGGTTTTAAAATACTTACATTTCCAATTCTGCCACGTGCCCCTTTCAGAAATTGCTGGGTCGTGACACATGGGTTGAGAATCGCTGTTCTATAATATATCCCTGGAAGAACAGGGCAGCGGACATCCTGGAAGGTTGCTTGACCATCACAAAGCACAAGAAAAAAATGCAAACTACAGGCACAGAGCTGTAGTTGGGGGTTTGGTAGGTAGGACTCCACCCTGGAGATATGAGGTATCTGTGTTACCATCTGCACCACACTTAAACTAAATTATTAAATGTTTAACCATGGTTAGAATATAACTGAACAGATACATCACAACTATTCAAAACTTAAATTTAAACAAAATTAAACGATTTACCATGGCTAGAATATAATTGAATAGATACAACATAAACAGCTTTTCCAAACTTAAACTAAACTTAAAAGAAATTGTCTACCATGGCTGGAGTATAAATGAACAGATATGATGCAAATGACTATTACAATTAACCATCTGCTCATCCATCCAGCTGCTTATCTCGAGCAGGGTTGCTAATATATGACGATTACAGCCAAGTTTAGTTCACTATATTGCTATAATATATTTTTGTCTTGCTTCACCAGCGAATATGCGTAAAAAATGCCACTCAGCTTCAGTAATAGGAAGCGGTCAGGTGATGGCCAGGATACTCCCTTTCCTTCCTGTGTCCTCGAAGCCTTTAACAGGCTACTTCACTGGATAGTTTAAGGAGATAAAATGCATTCTTTGTGACCGTTAAATGTGAATAACGAGTAACAGCATAATTTTAATTTATTTTCAACGATTAGACATACTTTTTTTTCTGTGCCGCAGACCATAATAACGGAATATAAAATATATACAGCGAATGCAGTAATTTATACTAATTAAAATATACAGAATCAACATAAAAACTGAAACAGATACAACAGTCAATTAAAAATCTGTTTCGTATATGCCACTGATGTTTTACTTTTTCGATACTTTTCAATCTTGTGAGAAACGCAGGTCATCGGGATAAACCAAATTTTACCGGTCACAGTTTAGTTGCACTTTAATTTACGTCGCTCGGGAGATAACGACTAGTACAATTATTGCCCACCGTAGTATAATCACTTCTCTACCATCACCATTATTGTAAAACAATAAAAAAATACAAACTGGTCAGTTTGCCACAGGTACTTACTGCTGAAGGTATCCGGGCTAATTAAATCGTGGCTGTAATTAGCAATGTGGTGCCCCATACACATTTTGCCTCGCGCCTTCTGCCCCCTCAGAAGATGGCGCATACGTTTTGTGGTTTGCTATCTATTTGTTAGTTTGTTTAGACAAATGGATTTATCACGATTTCAAAATGTACAACTGTTTATGCAAAAGGAATAATGTGCAAATACAGAATAATCAAGTCCAGCGTTACAAAAGCTTCACACACAGGCTTGTCTTCCAGCTGGCTTTACCTCGTTCACGCTGTACTACAGCGACACCTATTGTTCTGCTCCGGTACTCTCCTCCAAGCATACGCAACGAAATTTGTGTGTCGAGCCCCTACAATTAGCCCCTTTTTATCCATTTAGGAGATACGTTTATCCAAAGCAGGGTCAGCCAGTTGCTAGATCAGTTCTAAACTGGATTACACATTATTTATATTGAACATCATTTAAATGTGATTTGTAGGCATCAGCTTGCATATCGTCCATTTCAAAGTAGAAAAAACTTAATTCAGAATATAATTGTCTAAACGTCTCATGAATGAGTATGACACATTTCCTTTTCGGGGATTTATGGAATAGAGGAGGTGTTTAAGCGGGTGGATATATTTATCACTTCTGTTTATTTGTTTGCCTGCATGTGGGGGCATCCAGTGCCCGATGTTCTAACCTCATGAATCAACGGCAGGCGCTCTGTGATTGTATAAACGCTTATGGAAGATGCATGCACTTCCCCCTGACTGTTAAACAGTGTGTATATACTGTACAAGTAATTGATTGCCTCTATTCATGCTGGTTAAACAAATAACATGCTTAGATTTTACAAGTGCAACAATCTTGGCTCTTATTCATGTAGCCTCTTGAGATCCAGGGGAGAAATAAATCATATTGATTTAAAAATTTTGATTTGAAAGGAAGAGGAGGTTATCAAGGTCACATCTGCAGACATGTAACTTCATATTAAAGCTCTAACTGTCCTCTTTAAGAAACAACAGGAATTTACAGAGTGGCATGTACAGTATGAGATATGAGCAAAAAACATGATGTCCTCTACAGGGCACAAAGATGAATTGCTGGACCTCAGGAGGTTATTGTTCAGTGCCCAGTGTGTTGGAGTAGAGTGTGTAACTGATATCTAAAGAAACACTCCAGTTAATACTCAGGTAGTTATAGTTATTTATTCTGGTTTGCTGTTCTTTTGATAACCTCATTTATTTTTACTGCTGCTTGTGGTTCAGTCGCAGGTGACTGGAAACTGGAGGCCTTACAGGAATACAAAGAATATATTATTAAATGTTTGTACACTGCCTTGTGTAGAAGGGAAAAATATTTTGTGGGTGCAAAGGTCTGAGTGCAGGGGCCCTGAGGGTGTTGTGTGGCCCCGTGGGCTTGGTTGCTGATCGGAGGGTCATTAGTTCAAATCCTGGGGTCAGCGGAGTAGTTCCACCCTTTTACCCCTTAGTAAGGTACTTGACCCCCAGGGACTCCAAGGAGTGGCCGGTATTTTGTTCTTTCATGTATCTGATAATTAAATGTAGATGCATTCTTTGTGGAGTGAAGGCTTCAAGTTGAGACATGACAGGTTCAGAAGTGATTTGGCATGGGAGAAACAGCTGCATTTTTGCAGCTCTTCATTAAATAAACAGAACAGACTGTATACCTATCACCCATCCTTTCAACTATAATCTGTCATCTCCTTTTGGTTTTTCTGTTTATCCTCTTCAGTGTCACTTGTATCTGAGTATCAGTGCCATTAAACTAGACATATTTATGTGTAAATGCAAAAGGGTGTTTCCTTAGTGTTACATTTGTTATATTTATAATTTTGCTTTATGTCTATGTGTAAAGTCAAGAGAAATAAAGACGATCAATGAACTTAATGCAAAAAGAAATTACACATTTTATTAATTTTTTCACAGCTTTGTACCAGTTAATTTAATTTAAAGCATTTGTGAACAGTAGACCTATACTTAGACTAATTCACTTACATCTTGACTCTAAAGAAAAGTTTGTTGCCCCAGTTAACCTTTGCAGATATTGAGTGATTAAAATGTTCCTTCTCAATTACTCAGCAACATGGTAAAAGGAACATAGTGCAGGATCCAAATACAATTTGTGTGGAAGGGCTTCACATTAAAAGGGAATGAAAATGCAGTTGTCTGTCAGTATTGCAAAGCAGAACTTAGATATCAACAAAACATGACTGCAATGCAAATACAATACGGACTCATCAAATAATGTGAAGGTATACATACAGACATACTGTATGTCATTTAGCCTAAGTAGCCTAGACTGTCTCTCATCACTTTGACTTAAATAATTTTGCTTAATTTACTTTCTACAATTCATATATTTCCAAATAATTGCTGCTAAAGCTAAGATTAGATCCTTCCCTTTGTGGCATAATCTTACATAATATGATACGTAATATCCATCCATCACCGTAAACGCTTAACCCCAACAGGGGTCCCAGGGGGGACCGGAGCCTATATGTAATAGCCATATAATATTATTTTTTGAGTACAATATCACCTTGAGATATTTTAAGTTTTCGTGATATTTGGGAGTTGAAAATTAACTATATAGCCAAATTTGGGTTACCACCTAATCCATGTCAGGGAGGACACTTTGAGCTAGGACAGGATGGGTAAACTACCATTTCAATCAAAGGGAATTGGATTTCATGGGAAAGACTGGGTTCCACTCTCCTACAATCATGAATATGCCACTAACATTAATTTGAAACAACTGGATGAGTCTAAAAAGGTTTTAGCATAACTTACTCTTGGTTTCACGCTCAAATTTAACATGCAAACGTGCACCTTTTGCACATGTTAATGTGTAGCAATGTGTTAACCCAAACAAAATGAGCCACTCACCAGGAACCTTTTCTATATGACCTTATTGCTATTTGCCAATTCATGGCACTGTTTTGTCTATAAACTCATGCAAGAGAACAAAAATGCACGCGGTAACATAAGCAATGTGTACGGACCACGTATCTGTGAAATATACCTAACATTTCCTTGCAGAAAGGTGAAACGTAGCTCCTATGTCGTATTCGTCTTGATGGTAAGGTGGTGAGGAAGGCAGGTGTATCCTATTTTGCACTGATCTATGGAAGGCTGGAAGGGAACAATCTTAACGTTAACATGTACAAAATGTGCACGTCAATTTTGAGCTAATGCGTTTTGACCCTTTTGCCCTTCCATATTATAGCGTAATGCAATACTCACGTGCAGGGGCGGATTAACGCACAGGCTAGATATGGCTTAAGCCTAGGGGCCCCACGTGTGCCAGCCTGCAAGGGGGCCCCCATTGGCGCGGAGGGGGGTGGGGTTGGGGGGCCCACAGACTACTGTAGCCTAGGGGCCTCTGTGCACCTTAATCCGCCCCTGCTCACGTGTTTGTGTAGATACTGGTGTAAACAAACCTACTGCACTAATCGTATAAAACCACGGTTGCCAACTCTTGTGCATCTGGCATGACACTCAAGCTTTCACGGTTACACAAGAAATCTTACAGAAAATCTATATTATTCCATTATAAACTTAAATTAGGTTTATCAAAAGCATTGGGGTAATATGCAAACCATGCACACTGTTTACAGATATGTGAATGCATGTAAATGTGTGTGCATATGTGTGCAGAATTGTCTCGAATTGAAAATCTCACAGCAGCCTTAGCACAGCAGTAAGTTCACTCTATGATGTTTTCACAATGGCAAAATTACCCTCCACTATAATGATAAGACATACTGTATGCCCGGATTGACTTGCATCCTTACTTTCAGGATGTGTCCCGGACATAATTGAATACCTGTACTTGGTACTTAGATATTTAGAACATTTCACATCTTTGACATGTAATCGACATTTAACAGATGTGCTTCATTTACCTCATTTCAATGGAAAAGCTTTGCCGGCATTTATATAATCCATTTTCCAGAAAATAAATACCTTGTATTTTATGTCACTTCATGTCTGAAGTACTTGCAGAAAAAAGGTGAAGGAAAGCTGAAAATGATGACATGGTCTTTATGATAATCACATGACCTCAATTACTTTGAATTTATAATGTGATTAAATAGATCAGAAGGTCAAATACGTCCAAGTAGAGCAATCAATTGTTGGTACTTCTCCAAGAATATTGTCCCATGTTCTATCTTGTAAGAATTTATTTTTGTAATGACTGCTTTGTTTATTTACAATGACAAACATTCTATTGTGCATATTATACTACAAATTCCTATAGACAATGTCTACACTATAATGGAAGTTTGGCCCATCCTCTTGGGAAGATTTCATAATAAGGGTGTCGGAAACACAGAGGAAATATCTTCTTTAAAAACATTACTACACTTTTCTATACTGTAGATGACAATTCCTAAACTGCAATCACAATGTTGCTTTTCCTTTTTTATTGGTTATAACTGTCAAAGAACTTGGTTCCCTGAAAGTTTTCTACTATACCATTCTGGACCTTGTATATCTTATGGAGTTTGGCCTGTTGCTACAGCAGGTAATTATTGCACATTACTGGACATAATCTGTCTGGAAATGGTATCAGGATTCCCTGAGAGTGTAATAGCAAGACTGATTCATAGGTTTTCTATGGATGTGACACAACAAAAACCAAGGCAGGTCTATACCAGTCAAGGACCTGGAAGGTTTGCAACAGGTACTGAAAAACAATGTGCCTATAGGAAACAGTACTGTAATATTGCATTCTCAGTTCTTTTAAGAAAGACACATAGATGACTGATGGATTTTGATGAACTAGACCAACATGAAATAGTGATTTCCATTGTAGGGTTTATTTAGTTACAATACTATGCAACATCATTGCCTGGCATTTTGGAAACCATTTACAGAGGTCAGTATAGCAACCAGCAAAAACCTGCAGAACCAGTCTGATGTGTAGGGAAGAGCACTAGGGCCACCTAAAAGGACAAAAAATAAAACATTTTATGATTAAAGTCAAAAGTTTTGAGATCAAAGTCGAAAAGTTTAAGATTAAAGCTGAAATAAACTTTTGAGAAAAAAGTTGAATGTTGAAAGTTGAAAGGTCACCACTAACACATAATTGCACTGGTATACATTTATTAGAAGCTCCACAACCAATAAATATTCAATATTGTCTGGTGTGTTGTTAGATGTTTTTAATCTTCCGAGGTTAAATCAATGACTTCCTCTCCTTCAGCTCTGAAGACCCATTTGCTTCAATCCCAAACACACCCACACCTTTACTACCACTTTTGTGCTTATCTTCTTGTCATTTCTTTGTCCATTTAACAAAAAAGCTCTGAACACTATAAGGTATTTATGACAGTATTATATATTTTGTACTGTACAATCCAAAGGCGCATGTTCCTTAGTTTTTAATATGATTTTACACTGCACTGTTGCCTTGTCAGACAATGAGCAAATAAAATACAATAAACTGTCAAAAAATATCACCAGATTCATGCACCATCAGTATCACGTGCTTTGAAGTCACTGTTGCTCAGTGCTCTTATGGAATTGGCTAATGTGTTATTGGGTGAAACTGATCACGTTTGTTAATTATTGTAAGTTATATGAAGATCAGATGGCATTTTAAGACTAATCAGAAAACTAAGTAATTCCAAAGCGTTTACATATTTTTTTTTGCCACTGTATATTATCAAATGATTAGTAACAGTTAATAGGAAAGGAGCAGATCTTTAAGGCCAATGTATAACTAATTCCTTTGTATGCTTTCTAATTTGTTTTTAGTTACAAGTAATTTACAAGTACTATTCTTTGTGAGACAGGGGAAAGATATCTTTGTAATACATTTCTAAATTTGTTTTTAAGTGAATATTTTTATTTAATCATCAATCCATTTTCTATACCCGCATACCCCGTGCAAATGATTGGGAACAGTTTATAAATAGCTAAGAACCATACCTTAAACTATAGGTTTCACCATATGTACAAATAAATACACAAATACAAATTTGCAATTTACAGTTAAAACCAATTGGCTAGGCCATAGCTATTTTTAATCTTCCTGTCTTAGGTAGCACAGGAAACAATTACTGATTACTTCAGTTAGATGCTTGTGCTGAAACTGTAAAGCTGTAATTGAAGTAAGATTGGAGATTTGACACAATTACACAGTATAAACACTAAGGCTGACATAGAAAAACCTGACTCATCACCTGAGAGGCGGAGCAAGTTCTGCAAGCTAAAGTCTGTTTGTCAAAGGTGCTATAAAACACTCCCTCAGGCTCAGGTGGAGCTTTAGATAAGGACACGGGAGTGAGGAGCTTCTCCTTTTGTTTTTCCTTAAGGTTTGAAGGAATCCGAACAATTTTTTTGAAATCAGAAAACCAAACTTGTATAAAATGTAAGTACTGTATGCCTATTAAAAATAAGAAAACCTCTGTTTGTGATTTCCCATATTTTTTGTAAAAAGTAACTGCCAAAAACTAGTACAAAATATTTTACACCTTTGCAGGTCTTGATAAAAGGAAATAAATTCAATGTATATTTAGAAAATAGTTTTATCAAATGTTTATTTTGAAAACTAGTAGAATTTGTATTTGCCTGTGATAATTTCAAATAGGTAGTTTAATATTTAACATTTAGTGCATTTATATGTACTAAATGAAAATTGTTGATAGCTTAATTGCACTTGAATTGTTAGTGTGACCCATTTTTGAATGTTTTCAACAGAATTTGTATGCAAAGATGCCTCCCCCCGGTGTGTGTTTGAACATAATCAAGGACCGGAACCAGGAGCGTGGGATGGGCACTGTGACTGACCCTGTGAAGTTTCGTGGCCAAGACTTCTACTGGCTACGGGACCAGTTTCTGAAGAACAGACAGAGGTTTATTGATGGCACATTTCCCCCAGACAGTAGTATCATTGGCCCTAAACTGCTTAAACCTGAGGACATGGCAAGAGTAGAATGGAAAAGACCACATGTAAGTAAAGTCTTTCTTAGAAATGTCTGATATCATCTGTTTCAAGAGTAAGAACTGTAGCAACAGACCAGACGGTACACTGGAAGTTCTTTAGCTATAATAGTAAGGAGGACACAATAAAATACTGGTGATTTTGCTTTTAATTCCAAAGAAAAATAATGTGGACATCAGAGGTGGGTGGTCCATAGAGCTGGTGGTCCTAGTGCCTCCTCTGTTTTAGAGATGTCCACAACTTTGAATAACTCATTGCTAGCAGGTTATTGTCATTTAAAATCACGTTATTTCTTTTCTTTGGAAAAAAAAAATCATTTTTGTAATATTGTAAAATTGATTATCTTACCGCCTCATTGCTTTAGCTACCCACCACCACAGTTTGACATTGTACCAAATGGAAATCATGAAATTATTAAATCAGTTTTATTTCAGACAACTAAATAAACATTGAGTCACAACATCATCTCTCTGCTTAAACAAATATCTGACTTAATTTCCTGTTTATAAACTACAACCAATTTAGCACACTGTTCTAACAGGTACAATGTCTGGAAGTATTCTGAGTAACACAACTGTATGCTAGCCGGTGCTCTAATAAAAATAGAAATTTTAAGATGTGAGTATGATGTTAATCAAAGAGATCATGTACTGTCAAATGCTATAACTGTTTGTCTTAACTGTACAGCAATTTGTATTTTTATTTAGATTCTTACTGATAAAAAGCGTTGATTCTTTCAGAAAATGGTAGCATCTCCATGCTTATTTGTGGATGGAGTTTCAAGATTTGACATCGCTCAAGGATGTTTGGGTAATAAGATTTTGCTATTATTATTATTATTATTATTATTATTATTATTATTCAGTGGAATGAGCTCAGTAGAAATTAGTATTTCACCAGTAGTAATAATTAGAATTATTATAGACTACAGTTACTTATCTATAAATAACAATACACTAATTCATTCCTCTTCCTGGCACTCTATCAGTATAGGGTCACACTGAGCATATATGTATCAATTAGGGGTTTGTATCTCCTCCCAGGAATCTGTTCCCTCCCAACCACCAGATATGTATCCACGTAGTAAAATAAGCTTATAAATTTGAACCCCCCCCCACGAAATTTGCTGCACTCCCCATATTCATGTCTGGCTACAGGATTGGCATAACAAACAACGCTTTGATTGAATGCTTATGTATTTTCTAACGAACATCCTTTGGGCCTCTGTTTGTTTGCAGGTGACTGCTGGTTTCTGGCGTCTGTCGGAGCATTAACATTTCAACCGCAGATGCTGCAAAAGGTGGTGCCGAATGACCAAGGATTTCACAGAGATTATGCTGGGATATTTCATTTCAGGGTAACAGGCTTAAAGTCGTACTGTTTGCAAATATTACTGCAAGATGATCTTGTTAAAAACAATGTCCATCATGTCTATTATTACTCACATTTTTATTCAGTTCTGGAGATTTGGAGCGTGGGTGGATGTCGTGATCGACGATAAGCTGCCAACAATTGATGGAAACTTAATCTTTGTTCATCCAACAACTAAAAATGAGTTCTGGGCTGCCTTGCTAGAAAAGGCCTACGCCAAGTAGGTCACCTTGGATTCCGTACCACTCGAATGCCTGGTTTATCTATATCACAGAAAGCAACCCTTAGTCTAATGAAAAAACAATTGGCACTGGCTAAATACTGGCTAACCTTTCAATTTGCATGTATGTCTCAGAGTGTGTGGGTCATACTCAGACCTGAAAGCTGGGAATGTGTCAGAAGCCATGATGGACTTCACTGGAGGGATCCATGTGATGTATATGCTGAAGGAAGCACCCCCAAATCTTTGGGATCTCATGAACAGGGCTGTGAAATTTAAGTCCCTAATGGGGTGTGGGACTGCTCAAGGGGTGAGTGTTCAAGTGCAGCTATTTTTTTCTTATTTGTCTCTGTTATAAATGCAGGATCACACCCAACCTGCCATGTTTAGAATTCAAAGGTGAAATGCTCTCCTCCGGTTTGGAAAAGCATGCTCATTTTATTTTTATACATTGTATAAAATCATGTTATTGATTTCAGGCAACTCCTGAAAATGTGGAATTACCCAATGGGATAGTGCAGGGCCATGCCTATGCTATCACTGGAGTTGCACAGGTATGTTGGTATTAAAAATGCAGGAAAAATGAACAACTTATAAATAGATATTAATGATTTATTGGTAATACTTTACTTGATGTGGCACACAGATACTTAGTACAAATAATGAACAAATCATGAACAAATATAGATGCATATATAGATATAGAACATTCTAAATATAGAACATTAAAGATGCATCACGGTTCATTAATGATGAACAAGCATGACATCAATATTTCACTTGAGTTATTCATTACTTGCTCACTAATTCAGGTTTACAGAATTAACAGATATAGTATCAAATATAGCAACTGCTTGAGATAAAATATGCGTCACTATTTATTAATGATGGATTAACATCAGATCGGTAACTAAGACTTACTTTGTGATTAATCGATACATAAGTAATAGTATATTACTTTATTATTTGAGCCCAGTCAAGTAAAGGGCAATTTATCAAATGTGCGTGTGTGTATGTGTGTTCGTATATTATACATATTTTTTTTACAACACAGTTATTACTGTGACACCACAAATCTGTTCTAACGCGACTGATGTATTAGTACCCAAGTCGAACACAATCGCATTTGTATTTCCGTGACTTTCTGTCGGACAAAAAAGCACTACGTTAAATACAATGCGATATGGCCTTAGCGAGAAACTTGCACGCAAGACCAGCTATCGAAATGGATCCGATTTGTTAACAAATTGGTTCTAGATCTTTTCCCGGAAGCTCCGAGACCCCTGACAGCTAACAACTGCTCCGTGACACCAGCTCTCCTTTTCCAAACATTCCAGATTAGCTCTGGGGCCGGTAGCATTGGACAACTTAAGTATGTACACCTGACGTTTCATTTCTCCTTAGCTGAGGGATTTATTTAAGTTGTTGCACAGAATTCCTTAAAATGTTTCCTTAGTTAAGGAAGAACCTTAAGGGACTTAAAGAGATTTTACAGTAGCAGAATTATACCGTTTCCATGGAGCCTGGTTGGTCGATTGCACTCTCGCGCGCGCTCTGTTAAACACAATGTCCGTGAGGGAGTCGCTATCAGCACGTGGGAGACTCCCGTAACTCCTCTGAGAGGTAGGATGTCTGAAATGTGAAAGAGTCGAGCTTTTTTGTACATCCATTTTGTACATTGCACACGTCAAAGTCTTAGATTCTAAAAATCTAAAAACATCTGGCAAATTATAATATAAAACATCAACGTTTTATACAGTAATTCACTTACATTTGCTTCTTCTAGACTGTACCCATGTGAACTTCGTTTAACGTAAGTTACTAAGTTTTAGAGTCGCATTCCTCTAACCCTGTGTTTCCCATTGGATATTACGATTTTAGTGAACATGAGGTTTTTCCGGGAAAGTGTTAGTCGCGTTGTAGCAGGACTATACACACACACACACACACACACATGTAGGGTAAACATATCCTTATGGGAACTGCTCGTTCATTTCAATGGGAAAAATGCTAACGCTAACTATGACAACCTTAACTCCTACCCTGCCCTAACCATAACCATAAGTAACCTAACAAAATACAAGAGTTTTTGCATTTTTAGTTTTTTCATAGCAGTCACCGATTTTTATAAAATAGAGTTTTCCCTTATGGGGACGGATATTTATCACGTTATGGGGACATTATGCCCCCATAAGGATAGGTAAACCCGCTCGCACACACACACACACACACACACAGACAGTAGTGGTGGCTTATGCTACGTTCACACTGCGAGCGGCGAGAGCGTCAAAGCGACCGGAAGTCATTCATTCTCTATGGGAGGGAGCGTCGGGAGGCGTCGAGGAGCGGCGCGGCGCGGCGCGTCGCGATCTGAGCGGCGGGAGCGTCAGACAGAAGTTGAATCCAGTCAACTTTATGGTAATGAGCTGTGACGCGGTTGGGCGGCAACCAATGGGAATGTAGAGATGCTCCGCTAAAGAGAGCGCCGCAGAACATAAGCGTGTAAACTTTTGTTCCGACCCAACCGTTCCTAGGCACAATGGAGGAGAGACTTATTATTGCTGTGGCCGGGTACCCAGTTATATATGATGTGTCTCTGTTTGCATACAGGGACATAAATAAAAAAAATGAGGCATGGACTAGAGTGTCCGAAACAATCGGTGTTCCAGGTGAGATGGTGAAGTGCATAATATATTTTTTTGTGAAAAAGGAAGGAGATCAGTAGTAATTTTGGCGCCATAGCAGAGAAAACAGTGCAAATTGTCCGTAATGTTAAACCTATTTATAGCATTAGTGTTTGTCAAAACATAATTATGTGTTTTAGTAGAACTGTCGTGAAACATTTTAAGTACTATTTATGTTAACTAAAGAAACAAAGCACAAGCAACTACTTGGCGATCATCCATTGTGATCCAAGGTAAATTTAAAAAGAAGCGCTACACTATTTATAGGTAACATTTTCCCTCCAGAACGCTTGATTTTAAGTGGGAATGCAAATAACTGGCTCACAACAATATTTATTTGACAAATTATGTCCTATCAGGAGTCGGTGCAAAGATATAAGCTACACGTTTCTCACAAGTTCAAGCTCTCACAAGTTCTCAGAGCCTGGCATTCAGAGCGGCCTTGTCCCCGCCCACTCTATGACGTCAGAGAGCGTCTCCGGCGTTGGGTAGCGTCGCGTTCAGGGCGGCGGGAGCGACGGCTGGCGTCTTTGACGCTCGCGGTGTGAACGTAGCATTAGTTGGTAGCATTATAGCGTCACATAGTTACTGGCCCGGCTTGTTATGTGTGCACTTCCTCCTCATTGTCTGTGTGTTTGCGTGTGCACTCTTCTTGTAGAAATGGGTGGATATTTCACATGTCTAACAAATGCAGGTCATGAGCCATGGAAGACCTGTGAATCTGGTTCGAATCTGGAATCCATGGGGTAGAGGAGAATGGAATGGAGACTGGAGTGATAGGTGAGTATGTGTATATGTGTATATATAAATATACAAGATTTATATATAAACATAAGATAAAACTATGATATATAATATTATATAATAATAATTATTATATATCAGTGGTAGGTATTTCATTTTGCCTTGGACGATGAGCACCATGCTGTCGTAGAATTATTAATGTCACTATCTAATTATCTAATATTATTAGTTTCTTTGATTATGAATGATTCTTATTTTTTTATTCATAATTGCACAAAAATTATGCAAATAATAGATCCTTATAGTTGTAGCAAAAAGTGCATTCTGTATTTTGTATATCAGATCTTCATCGTGGAATACAGTCACTGTAGAAGATAGGACAAGCTGCTTGCAGATCTGTGACAATGGAGAATTCTGGTAAGACTTTCTGAAAGAAAATGGCACTGATCTAAAAGAAAATGACACTGATCTAAAAATCTAATTGTGTAATATGCCTCATACATACATGTGTCAACAATCACTTTTTCCAATAAAAGTTATCATCTAAATTAAAAAAAAGGAGAAACTCAATTAACAATAAATTATTTTGTTACCTGTTACCTGAACAGATGAATGAGATGGTTGTACATTTTCCAGGATGTCTATGATGGATTTTACAATGAACTTTGAAGATGTGGATATTTGCTGTTGCACTCCGGAGTTTCTTGACGATTCTCCCAGTCAGTGGGGTTCCTCCTGTCACTCGGGCAAATGGGTTGCTGGGACGACAGCAGGTGGATACATAAAGTTTAGAGGTATCTGATATGAACACATTGCTCTACTCAACTTACTTGACTTCTTGAAAAACCAAAACAACCACAAAGGCGTTTACATTGAGATTATGCCAGGAAAATGAACATTGCATGACAATTGATTTATTTAGTCTCATAATAATGGCAAGGATATGAAGGTTTCTCAATTATGGCGAAAATCATAATCACAATTAATTTGGTTAATATTCAGATCGCGATTATTTAATATGATTACTTGACATTGGAAATATCCTGCATTTATTGAAAAAATGGATTTCATTCAACTCAAAAATATAATTAAACTGAGAAACTGTCAGCTTGCGAGTCGGCGAGCAGGGATGCAGAGGCGAGAGCAGCCAGGAGGACGGACAAAACGGGGTTTATTGGGGTACAAAGCAGACGGAGACTCACACATGGGACTTTGACGATGACAGATCTGGGGAAAACTACTCAAGACGTGGACTAAATACAAGAGACTAGGTAAACGGAACAGGCGACAGGTGAGAACAATCAGGGTAAAACAGGAGGTAATGAGGTGGGCGTGGCACACAGTAGGAGCGGACGGAGCGGGGTGTGACAGAAACAAATAAAAGGGGCTGGAAAGGGGGGCACTGGATTTATAGCAAAACAATAAGACAAAACAGGAACATCATTGGGAATGAAATGACACAATAATCATTTTATCTAAATTATTTTGTTTGAGAATAGTTGTAAGCCAAAATTGTAATGTAAATTCAATTAATTGGCCAGCTCTAAAGGACATACACATTTGATCTAGTTGTTTCTGGGCATTTCCTAAAATATTATCTTCAAATGCTGTACAGAGACATTCTGGATGAATCCGCAGTATCAAGTCAGAGTGACATGTGGAACCAAGGGCAGTGATCATCCTGATTCCACCAACATGGTGGTATCT
Organism: Paramormyrops kingsleyae; assembly: GCF_048594095.1. Classification (NCBI taxonomy): domain Eukaryota; kingdom Metazoa; phylum Chordata; class Actinopteri; order Osteoglossiformes; family Mormyridae; genus Paramormyrops; species Paramormyrops kingsleyae. Next base: position 21,491,050 of record NC_132810.1, read on the forward strand.
CTCCTGCAGAAACCAGACAATGGGAGTCGGTCCCTTTCACCCAATCATTATATTGGTTTCACTTTGTTTGCGGTTAGTAATTTTCTTCCTTGCAATGTTTAATTTTACTCCTAGCGCCATGAATTATTAGCAGACGAAAATGTGCTTAACTTTTATACCAAAGTAATTTGTGCTTCAGGTACTATGATGTAGTTCGTCATAGCTTGTATTATGGCAATTTATTTTTGAAGGATGCAAAATTAAAAAAATTCATTATGTGCTTTCATTATTGTGCTGATGCTCTAATTTTACACTGACACCATTGTAATATCTGTTTATTGTACAGGTACCACCAGAGGTAAGTAAGCTTTTTTGTCATGTTGGCAAAATGTTTCCATGTTTATACTACAAGTACATGTGTCACCTAACTTATGTTTGTATGTTATACATACTATACATTTTTATTTACCTTCCAGTTGCGGGATGCCAAAGGGAAATTTCCAGCATCATTCTTCAACAGCAGCAGCCCAATATCAGTAACGAAAGCTTTCATGAATGTTCGAGAAACTACCCAAGTCTTCTTTTTACCTCCCGGGGAGTTTGTTATTGTGCCCTCGACGTTTAACCCAGAAGAAACGGCTTCCTTCCTCTTGATGATTTTCTCAAAGATGCAGACCTCTGTTGGGTGAGTTTCCTTTTGTGACTCATTTGCATTTAAATTGCATCCATTAAGAAACGGTAATAATTTGGTTTACGTCTACACCATAATGAAGGTGTACAGTATACCATGACAACTACTGGGCTGCACTTTGTGATTAAGCAAATAATAAATATACTAAAATACTATAATAAAAATATTGTGTCAGTTGGACTTCATTGAAAGTATGACTAAACATGAAAGATTAAATTCTCCATGGACTTTGGATTTGTTTGATTTACAACACAGAATATATTGCGCTTATTTTATAATTGATACTGCATAATAGATAGCACACATAGAGATATTATTGATTTCCAAAGACTGCCTTAACTCGTATCAAGCTCGCTTAATTGGATATTGATAAAAGTGAGACATTTATCATCCTTGAGACAAAGAAAACCTCTGTTGCCGCTTGTCAAAAACAGAATCAGTTTATGGCTGTGAAAAATGCGTTAATCAGGGTTTTTTGCAAATAAATAACAATTGCTCAAATGGTATCCAGAATGTTTCAAAGATTTTAATTTTTTTTTAGTGACAGCTCAGCTGAGAACCACATGACCATCAATAAGGTACAGCTCAGCGCTCCGTCCTTTTATGGGAGTTCTGGCTACACAGTAGAAATGTGTCAGATTTATGCTGCGATGCATCAGTTAATCCACTGTCAAACATGCTCCCGCTGAGCCTGGGGCATGAGGCTTACCTGCCTACTGCTTGCCATGTCCTGTGGCTTTAATGTGGCTAGACCAGTTTGGTGGTGACTATGCCAAATCCCAGATTACCGTCCAAGGGCAAACTGCCAGGTTGTCAGGCGCTAATGCACTTGGGCCAAAAGTTCTACGGGCAAATTAACATCTCCAGTTATATATGTAGGCTGGCTGATAAACCTGAGCATGTATTTATAGAACAACATGCAGGCTAACCATATTCACAAAGGGAGATTCAGTCGGCCAGAGGGAGAGTGGTTCACTGCCTTGCTTTTTAACTTAATAATTTCCAGGAACTTGAGATCTATTGCATGAGTTGGACAGAAGGTGTAGATGAACAGCAGAGTTCAAAGCAGCAGAAGGAGGTTTATTAAGAGAAATGCCACATTAATAAAGGCCAGCTGGTTTTCATTAACTGAGAAATTTGTGGACACAGATCCTTGATGATTGATTGACATGGAATTACGAAATCAGTGAATCCCAGTCATGTCCTCTCATTGCCCAACCCACTGATTTATAGTACCTAGTGTTTCCTGACAGTTCTGTATAAATTCTACCTGCCGTATAACTGAAACTTAAGATTTCTAATTTCTTTCAGAAAATCTATTCCGACTATGCCCCAACTGAGCACGAATCTGTGTTTGCTCCATACTCTGATAAGGTACTGTATTTAAGTCCACAAGCATGCAATTATATTGTGTGAAAGGTATTCAAACATACAAATGTAATTAAATATAGCTTATATATAAAAATCAAATTTTGCTTTTTGTTCTTTGATTGAACAAGCTCAAGGAAGTTGATGCGGAACAACTACAGAAACTTCTGAATGAGAATGTGGTCACAGGTACGATCTTAATCTATTACGGCAAATGGCAGGGCTATTAAATTACAGCTCCAGAGAGCTAAGTACAGTAGGATTTACTTTCAGCCAGTTACTCAAACCATGGGTTTTTTTTTGTCTGTTAGGACCCTGTCTAGGCTCTTAATTATGTGTTGAATGATCGAAGACTTGGGTCTGCAGGACCACAAGTGAACAACCATGAATTTATCATTGTGACATTTTCCCCTAGAAAAGGGGCTTCAGAACCAGAGTAAATCAGAAAAATAACAAGTGAAGCTTTTTGTACAGTAATATATTTTTGTATAATAGTAATTGTGTCTCTGATCTGGGTGTAGCGTACCCTGTGGGGTTATGCTGTATTGTACTTTAAGAAACATACTATGGCAGCGAAGATACGTTGTTAAAGTAATCATGATACAATGCTTTATTTTTTCCAGACATGTCATCAGGTGGCTTTGGTTTGGAAATGTGCAGAAGTATTGTAGCGATGATGGATGTATCCTTTATCTCTGTAGTATGAAAACATCCATAGCTTCTAATCTCTCTTCCTATTCTTTGCTTTTTAGCTAGCTACTTATTTATAACTGAATTCTAATTATTATACTGATTTTTTCATACTGTAAGAATTAACCCGTGCACTCATTAAATAATATTTTTAAGTGTGGGCCTGCAGAATTTTTCCTGGCTTTCAAACCACTATGCCAAGCTTGTCAGGAATATTCCCTTAACTGGTTCGTCCACAGCTTTCAGTCACTGGAACACTGAAAAACGCAGAGTTCTCACGTTTGTGGAAACGTGTTCAGGCTTACAAGGTATGTAATCCTCTGTAGATCCACATATCTCACACAAACACCAACCTTGCATTTTGCATGCACGGCTGCTATTTATAAATATTTTTATTGCTTCACAGGACGTTTTCATCAGGAAGGATGTTTCTCGTACTGGAAAGTTGTCCTTGCAAGAACTGCGGAATGCAATTCAAACCGCAGGTGCCCCCGACATCTAATCGATTTGAGACTGTGTTTAATTTTCAGGAAATATGCTTATGTTTCTTGTTTTTTTTTTTTTTTTTAAAGACACGGTACTTTATTTGCCTTTATATGAGTACAGGCTGGGGTCAGAGTGCAGAGACAGCCACAGGCCCTGGGCACAAGCCCAACCACTTCAGATAGTGTGACCTGAAACTGCTAGAGAACCTCCTATAATTCCAATTGCTTTCTGACTTGAAGGCCATCGTAGGCGGAGTTTGATGTTTGCACTTGATGGGGGAAAAAAAAAATCCCCACATCTTGTTTACCTTATGATTTAACGCACACATCTGATGCATACATAAGCTATTATTTTGTCTACCTATAGGGTACCAACAAACCTCTAATGCAAAAGTGCAAAGTGCCAGCACAGAGCACAATTATAACCTCACTACACCCTCGATTTACTGACCTTTGATGGTAAACTGTTGCATTCAAACAACTAACCAAAACAGACAACTGCTAAATCCATGCAATTTGTTAGCTATACAGGTAAAACACTTACATCACAATTTAGCCAATGCAGGGTCGTCTTTTTCCAGACTGGCATAGGTGTCCAAATTGCCAATTAACTGCAATTTTGATTCAGGCGATTGGCCCCCCCAAACTCTGCCCATGAAAGCCATTTGTTTGTAGTTTGCTTGTGTCAACACCCTGTGCTTTTTACACTAGCATTTCTGCCTTGCTTTGCCAGGCGTCACCGTGAGCGATGACCTGCTGAACCTGGTGGCCTTGCGCCATGGCAGCTCTTCCAGGGAAATCACTCTGGAGAGCTTCATCTTCCTCATGCTGCGTCTGCACAGCTTGAACAGTGAGTTCCTCCTCAGAACTGCTACATATGCATTTCCCCCCATTATTTACTCTTGTTACTTCTTTAATATAAATACTAGGCCCCAGCCAGGAAATTTTATGGCCAAGACTGGAGTGAGATTTTCAATTCGAGACAAGTCACACACATGCACACACATTTACATGTATGTAACAATTTTATCACCTTGTTATTAGTCTGTAGCATTTGAAAACTACCCCAATGCTGTTGATGCAGCTAATTTTAGGTTTGTAATGGAATAATACAGTTTTGCTGTAAGATTTCTTGCGTGAGAGTCTGAAAGCCTGAGTGCTACGGAAGATGCGTGAGAGTTGGCAACCCTGCAATTGTGGTCTATTGTGTGTGTGTGTGTATGTGTGGGGGGGGGGGGGGGACTTGCTGGATAACATTTTGAAGCGTTGTTGTAAAATCTTTAACACAAAAGTGTTTTGTTTTCGAGTGGCCCAATCTTAGACTAGACAAATTGTTTTGTTTCTGACCGGTACAGCAGCTAAGCAACCCACCAGGAATTCTCCCGAGTCTGATAAATCCTGTTGGCACATTACAGGCTTTTTGCATAATTGTATTTATTTCTGGTACAAAGTAAGACCTAATTTGTAATGTTTATTATTTAAATATGTCACTGACTATTTTTTGTCCCATTGTCTTTCTGTTTCTTGCCGTAAAACCCGAATCTCCCTCTAGTGATTGATAAAGTTTTTTCTGTTTTTCCATTAATCACTATCACAAGGGCACAATGGTTACCGTGGTTAAGTTATGACCAGTTTTGGAGGTTAAATATGTAAAGGATAATGGACTCCAATGCATTATAAGTTTTTAAACACACTGCTGTGTAGCCAAAGAAATGTAAATATAAATACTGAGCTATTGTCTTATTAATTTACCTTTCTGTACCTCCACGTATTCAGCTCCATCATGGGTAAAATTTACCAATTATTAAAACCAGACTAGCGTACCATCTTGTTTAGGCAGGTTAAACAGAACTGTAAAGTATGACTGGACTACAAGTGCATTACATCAGTAAATTATTTTGATAATTAATCACTGATCACAGGTCCTGGTCACCAGAAGTGTTGTCTATGAGACCTTTACCATTTTCTTGGTTTTTCATTTTTGTTAAATAACATTAGTTAGAATCAAAGATCGTAATCGTGCATTAATTTACTACTGTGGTTTACCTAGCTGGCACTGTGTACATGGATACAGAAAATTACTCAACGCCCTTCTGATTCGAGAGTTTGACCACATGGTGGTATAAATCGATTTTTATCCACTAGACATTTTAGGATGGCAAGTGTCAAATAAATGGAGTTTTAGAAAAATGAATGCACAGAACTACTAATGCTTAGTAAATACTAGTACTTGCATTTATGCGTGTAATTTTGGTGAATATGACATAATATGTGGAATCATTTTCTCACAGAAATATTCAAGAACCTGTCAGATGGGAAAGGCATGTACCTCAAAGAAAAAGAGGTAATGCTATTTTGGGGGGCTTAGTAGTTGGCAGTATTGGTTACAAAGATGGGTAGGTTAATGGAAATATCTGCTAAACTATAACCAATTTGTTTCTCTATTTTCAGTGGCTGTATCTCAACATCTACTCCTGAGTAGTCTTTTATAAGGCAGACAGTGGGGAAATTACAGTGATACCGTGCATATTTACACTAACTGAATACATATATTTAGACAGTGAAAATACATTTAGACAATGATAGACAGTAATTATTATTATGTAATAAAATACATTTTAAAATAAAGATTATATAAAGATTATAAAGATAATATTAATAATAAACCATTAATATGTTTACTTATAATAATATTGTTGTGCCGAGCGGGGACGGAACGGAGACAAAGGCGCAGACGTCAGGGTATCGGGGAATACGGGGTTTAATTACAGGCAGGGCTGGACTGGTAATCTGGCATACCGGGCAAATGCCCGGTGGGCCGACGCACTTGGGGGCTGGTCGATATATTATATGATTTTTTTTTTTTTTTTTTTAAAAACCTGTAAAATCCCTACAACAAACTCAAAATATAATACATAGTAATGTTTTGAAGTCAAACTAAGCTGTTCCTTTTGTATTTAATGGTTTTCTGTTTGAGGGATTTGCAAAAAACTGCAGTGCATGTTTTCTTATGGGGAAAGTTCGATCACAACTAAAACTTCTTAGAATTCGATCCAGAGTTCTGAACGGATTAAATTCGAGTTCTGAGGTACCACTATACATTTAATATTATTTCCACTGATGACAGATGACATAATCTATTTTTTAATTGCCTGTCCTAGTCTGGGATGTCAAGACATAATTACTTTTTTTACATCTTAATGTATTTTTCAGATTCTGTGTACTTTGATAGTCTGTTCAATGTTTGGATGATTTTTTAAATAAACTTCACAACAATCAACAATCCTCCTCACTGCAGGCATTTCTGTCTGATACTCTGTGGTTGCAAACAGCAATTTAGCATATATGTTATGCTTTATGTCCCATAACATTGAGGACAGCAATTGCAGTATAACCATCCCGGGAGGGTATATCCCAGGGCACACGTCCTCACACTACAGACAACACAGGGACACCCAATCACGGATTGGGAGAGCATGGGGGGGTCATGAGGTCGCTGGAAAAGGGCGTGTGGTGTTCCCGATATCTTTGTAAGTGGATGAAAGTCTAAGCCTTTGAATCCTGGCTCTCCCTGTCTTGCTGTATGGCTGTGAGACATGAACGCTGTCCAGTGAGATGAGACAAAGACTGGACTCCTTTGGTACCGTGTCTCTTCGGAGAATCCTGAGCTATTGCTGGTTTGACAGATGCCGTACATGGACTGAAGTGTTAGACCTGCAGATCTGTTATCTGTTAGTAGATAGTGTATGAACTGGCTCCTTTTGAATTTGTTTGTTTTGATAAGATAAAGATAAGAATACATTATCTTTGTGGAGGGTCTCAGACAGGTTGAGACATTGGCACAAACACATTTTCACAGATCAAAGAGCACTCATCATTTTCATTTTCTCTTGATTCATATAGCTATTATACTTTGAAGTTAATCACTACAGAACTCAATTGCCTCCAAAGTTGGTCGTTACCAACTAAATCCAACAACTATATCCCATCGTACGTTATGATTTCATAAGATAATTTTAATGAAATACGCAGTTAATATGTTTTGCTTTTACAGGGCAGTTCTGCCTAAAGCTGTTGAGTCAATCACTGCAACCATAAGAATGAACCGAAAATTTGAACACCGAACAACAACAACGTTAGCAACTTACAGAGTTTGAACCATGCAATTGAGCAAAAAGTTACTATTGAAAGCTTTGGGAAACAGAGGGTTAGTACGATATGCACTATTGTTTCTAGGGGAGAATTCTTTTGCATACTGCAGTGAGATGAATAAAATGCATAGAAATTAAAACAGTGCAAATACAAAGTGCCAAAACAACGCAAACAATATTGCGTAACATTGTTTCTCTTGGGCTGAAAAAGCCCTACCCGAGGAGAGGAATGCCCGTCATTCCCGCCCAAAAGGGATTTAACTTAATCTGCAAAGAACAGGCATTAAGAGCAACAATAAAGACAATAATTGCCTCCTCGTGTCACCCATGTCACAGCAGAGTGTGACTGGAATGGAGAGAATTTCCAGATTCATAAGTTCATCTCGAATGACAGTTTATATCCAGGGGTTCTTTAATGAATGTTTGTACCTGGCCTGAAGCCCAGGGCCTCCGGAAAAAAGGGGCCTCGATCAACCATGTTTATTGAATTTCTTAGAGTTGCCACCCATCATGTGTTTTATGGGATGGTCTTGTTTTGAATTAAAATGCTGTGTCCCGTTCTGAACTATTACGGGACGTGATTTGCCCTGTATTTTCACATATGGACCAATATACAATTTAATGCGGACCACGCAACTGATTCCTCCAAACATTTTTTTAAATCTTAGCATCACAATTTTGGCCACTATAATGTAGAACACAGTATCTTTGCACTCACTCACCAATAAAATAAGTTAACGTACAGTATAACAATTAATTGTGATACGTTATATTCACCCACCCATTTGATGTTTAAAATTGGTCAGAATAAAAAAAAATACTGTGGTGTATGATTTCTCAATAAATGTATCATGTGACATGAATTTAACTAGATCATAAAATCTTTTTATGCTTTGGAAAACATCCCAGAAAATGTTACTGCTACACTTAGTAGAAGGCACAAATGTCATGATGAAATAATATGTGTGATTAAAGCCTGCGGCCTGCAGACAGGTGTGATGTGTGGAGGGATATTAGCAGCTATCCTTTTGTTCGATTGAACAAGGTGCTTTTTCCTTTCTTGAAAGGACATTTGCGATGAGATGTCACAGAAGCAGTGCCAGTCAACCTATAAGGTGACATAGGCAGCTGCCATCTTTCGCTGATAGTGAAGCTTGCGTAGAATTCCACAGGGATTTTGTTTTTGACTTTTTGAGCCCACCATAGTAGTGGTGTACTTATTACAGTCTCTTCATTTTTTTTTTGTTTGTTTGATCAAAATGCCAGTGCCAGAAACTAAAAATTGTATTTTAACTTAATGATCATTTTCCCAGCTTTGGTCTCAAGTAATAGGGCCGTACGGCAAGAAATTTCTTATAGTCGATATGGAAACGAAACGGGATAAATATTTTATTGTAAATATTTAGAGAAGGAAAGGATTAAACGGGAAGATGGCAGGGGAGATGATGAGGGGATGAAGGGGAGACAGAGGAAATGTGAGTCAGTTGCATTGGTGACATTTATTCCTACTAATTCCTAAAGACATAAATCATCTTAAACAGGCAACAAGCAACGAGAATCTGAAATCAGGTCCCCCCCACTCCACTCCAAGGACTTTCTGTATGCCCCCCCCCCCCCCAAACAACTGCCTGTTTACAGTACTGCTAAAAAGAATATATTATTGCACTACTACACTTTGAATCACTATTCAACTATTCTGTACATCTATACTGTATATATTATTCATTTTATTTTATTATTTATCTATATAATATGTAGCACTGATGGGTGAGCACATATAGTCTACATGTGAACAATAACAATAAAGATATTCTATTCTATTCTATTCTATTCTATTCTATGTTCTTACTGGCAAAATATGTGAGAATGGTATTTGTGCTTGAAATGCAACAAATGTATCCTTGTGTGACTTTAAAAGTAAATTCAGAGCAACTTTATCTGATGAAACCACTGCCAAATGATTATGCAGGCTGTAGCATGCAGCTTTCTGAAAAACTTCAAGGCTGCAAAGCCTTTTTTTTTTCTTTACCTCTGCCATTGTAAGCTGACACTCAAGCTAAGAATTTCACAGCCCCTACAACTTGGTTGGCACTGAAAATTAAGGGTAAATCTACAAACCCTATTTTAACCTCCTGAGACCCGACCTATTCATTTATGTCCATTGTAGTGGACATTGTATTTTTGCATTTATTTTTCCACTGATGTTGGGAAACGTATTTACAGTGCCTGACAAAAGTCTTGTCGCTTATCCAAGTTGTAGGAACAACAAATAATAACTTGACCTGTAGTTAATCAGTTGGAATCAGAAATGGCTTATGAGAAAAGGCAAAGTCCTCTAGATTATGCTTATTATACCAAAATAAAGTCTTGCATCATTCATTGAGTTTTGTCATGTAATTAGGACAGAAAGGTCAACTTTTGCCTGGACAAAAGTCTTGTCATATGCAAAAATAATGTAGAAATTATACATATACTTCATTTAGAATACACAAACATGCTACAATAACATCAGAACATAAAGTCATGGTGCCTTGGAAAAAAAAAATTCATAATGTGTATGACTCCCATGAGCTTGGAGGACCACATCCATACGTCTTGGCAATGACTGAAATAACTTGTTGATGAAGTCATCAGGAATGGCAAAGAAAGCAGTTTTGCAGGACTCCCAGGGTTCGTCTAGATTCTTTGGTTTCGTCTTCCAAGCCTCCTCCTTCATCTTACCCCAGACATGCTCAATAATGTTCATGTCTGGTGACTGGGCTGGCCAATCCTGGAGCACCTTGATCCTCTTCAGTTTCAGGAACTTCAATGTGGAGGCTGAAGTATGAGAAGGAGCGCCATCCTTCTGCAGAATTTGCCCCCTCTTATGGTTTGGAATGTAATGGGCAGCAAGAATATCTTGATACTTCAGGCTGTTGATGTTACCATCCACTCTGCAGATCTCTCGAACACCCCCATGGATGTAACCCCAAACCATGATTTTTCCTCCACCAAACTTGACTGTTTTCTGGGTGAATTTTGAGTTCATGCGGGTTCCAACAGGTCTCCTGCAGTATTTGCGGCATTTGGTATGTAGTTCAATGCATGATTCATCAGAAAAATCAACCTTCTGCCACTTTGCCTCTGTCCATCCTTGCTGCAAGCTGTGGGCCTTGGCAAATTCAACATGCTTTTTTTGTTGTGTTCTTGTTAATGCTGGTTTCTGAGCACTAATTTGACCATGGAGACCACTGCGTGCGAGAATTCGAGAATCTGTTCTTGTAGACACAGCGGTTTCTGGTGACCAGTTCTGATGTAGCTCTGCTGCAGTTGAAAAAGGGTTGGCCCTGGACTTTCGAAGCAACAAACGGTCCTCTCAAAGAGTTGTCTTACGGGGTCTGCCTGACCTGGGCTTGTCATGAACATCACCAGTTTTTTTATATCTTTTTTTAATCCTCTCCACTTGATGTTTGGATACATTAACGATGTCTGCCACCTCAGCAGCAGACTTGGTCTGTGGTTGAATCTTTGGCATGTTGTCAGAAGTTAGGTTGCACTTCAAGTGAAGGTCTGGTGTGCTGGGGTTCTTTTTATACACACCTGGGATTATGTTCATTACAATATTTGTCACAGGTGAACCTCTAATTTGTGATTGGTTGAATAATTAAAAGACATGACAAGACTTTTGTCCTTGCAACAGGTGTTATGGACTTTAACAAGCTGTGAACATCAGGACACTTTTTGACTGTTTCATTTTGCACCCAGTTATTAATATGAAAGCCCTTGGCATTAAATTGATCCATTCATTGTAACAATTGATTGATTAGAAATAAAGTTATATGCCTTTTTAAGTTACTATGTCCTTATGTGACAAGACTTTTGTCAATGACTGTATTCTTGTTGTGCACTAAAGTGGACATGCTGTGAAATTAAAATAAGAATAAATTTGAAAAAAATCTAAATTGTAAGATGTCTTATTTCCTCCAAAGACAAATAACCTACAATTGAAGGACACTTTTTTCCTTGGGTCTCAGGAGGTTAAAGATACATCATTAAAAGTATTTCTGCTAATGTGAGCTACTTTGCCTTCCTTTTCGTCAGAAATATAGATACTAACATAATTATATTCTTGACACTTGGCGTTCTCATGTAATTCATGAAAGTTGCAGTGAGTTAAGCAGGTTTCCTAAGATCTGTTTGTGAAAGCGCCTCTCAGTCTGGGCATCTAAGCAACTGGACCACGAGCTTCTGCAGAAGTAACAGTGATTAACTGTTGCTGTGTTTCTTCCAGATATTACTTCCATTGACACTGGTGGTATGGAAAATATGAAAGACACCTCAGTAGCCGCTGTATGCAAAGATACCTTTACCTTTCATGCCCATAATTCAAGGCTCACCAAACAGCTCTACCTTGTCATCTCTTTGATGACACTTTAAATAGAACAATAAACTGAGTACATTTCTCTCATTTCCTATATCCTTCACTGACCTGCAGGACCAGGCTCATACTTTCCTGACTTACTGTTACTTTTGTAGAAAAAAATAATGTCTACATATTATACAAAATGAATACAATGCATACGTTTATTCATGTATGAACACTTTCTGCCCTCTACTGGACATTTCTCAAAATTACATTCTGTTTGTAATTACTCAGAAAATCCGGGAGAGGGCAGCCTAAGAGAAGTAACCGTGCATTAGTGCAGATTGGCCCGATATTTGACAGTTCTACCATTTAAAACTAACCTAAACATTTTTAAACCATCATGAGCATTGCATGCTCGCATCACTCTGTATCTTAGTTGTGCTTTTAATTTTTAATATATTTCGTTTTTACATACTGTATTATCATAAGATGTGTACTGTGTCTTATTAGTTAGTTGCTTTATATCAGGGGTGGTGAACGTGATGCATGGAGGGCAGGTGCGGGTGCTGGTTTTTGGAATGACCTCTCAATCAGCCAATAACAGTGGGTCCCCAGGACTGGAGTTGTCAACTACTGCTTTATTATTGGCTGACTGAGAGGTCATTCCAAAAACCTGCACTGACACTGGGTTTCCAGGGATCAGATTCCCCATCCCTGCCCAATATGTATCAGGAAGGAAGCAATGAGTCATTAAATAATTATATAATCTGTAGTTTTGTGGGGATTTTGAACAAACCTTAAGAAATCCCAGTAAAAATCTATTCCTGCTGAAAAGATTCAAGCGGCATATTGTATATATCATGTAATATAAAACTTTGCATAGTGGCTCAATTCCAGTTTTATTTTATTTAATCTAATGCTAACAGGCTAAACTGCTTTTAACTGAAGAAAAAATGTCAGTTAATTTAAAAACTTTGAAATAAAAAAAAACACGTACTGAACATAGGTACAGATCTGAAGAGTCTATAGCTGATGCCAGTGAAAAAGTACAACAATCTACCTTTAAAAATACCTACAATATCTGTGTGCAATATTAAGCTGAATTCAAAATTTGCATAAGCTAGAGGAACGGTATGAATAACTGTCATATATCAAATCACCATGTCACAGATACAGGCATAATTCAAGGGATGCGTTTGATTGATTGATATCAAACCATTCAGACCTACAAGCAATTTGGCAGCTAAAACTCACCTTGTAGACCAGAGAACCTGAAAGGAACCTTATTATGGGAGAGCCTGCAAACTCCATACACACAGAGGTGAGGCGGCGAGTCTTCTTCAGAAGTGAAAGGCAGCCGTTCTGACCACAGCAGCAGCACAAACTTATTTACATTACATTTACATATTTAGGCAACGTACAAGTAAGGCGAATAGCACATTTCCTGCATTCGTGCTGTCAAAGAATCAACAAGGCATAAGTTCGGCTTGGCTGAGCTTACAGTTATTTATCAGACGCTTCATCGAAAGCGACGTACAACTGACACAGCACAACTGACACAGCACAATCAACCAGATTCTGGAGCAACTAGTGTTAAGCACCTTGCTCAATAGCCCAGTGGTGAACAGAGGATTTGAACCTGTGACTTTCCAGTCCTAGGGACAGGGGGCTAACCTGCAGATGCCCACACCAACTTTATCAAACATCATAACTAATTTTTTTTCAACATATATTATTGGGGGTTGAAGTACAATACAAGTGTTAATTACATAATGTATCAAGGTTTCTGCTTTCCTTCTTTAATAAAATAAAATAAAAAAGGAGCCAGCCATGACCTCAGCAGGTGCAAATACACTCAGTGACAAAAAAAACAGAAGTAATGGCCTGATTTGGATGCAATTTAGTACACATATAGACCAGCAAAGGGTATGTAAATGATTTCATTTGCAATGAGCTGGCACATCTAGTCACCAGACACAGAAGATGCCTCGTAGACGCATTTACTAGTACTTGAAGGAGTTTGATAGGGGTCCCATTGTGGGTTTGCATGAGGCCGGGTGGTCGTACCGTGCAATTGGCCGGCATGTGGGGCATACAGATGTCACAGTTGACTGATGTTGGAATCAATGGGCACATGAGGGCACCCACACACGCCGTGAAGGTTCCGGTCACCTAAGACAGACCACACCAAGGATGGATCATTGTCTTATGCGGCAAGCATTACAGAACCCCGTGACACCTGCACCTGCCATCCGGACACAGGTATTGGACTCTCTACATCACCCCATGCCATCCCGCACCGTGTCTCCACGACTGGCATCAGCCGGACTAAGGGTTCACTGTCTCATGTGTAGGCTGCCGTTAACACCAGCGCAGAGACGGCTGTGTTTGGAGTGGCGCCGTAAGCGGGAGGCATGGACTGATGACGAGTGCTGTCGTACCATGTTCAGCCATGAATCTCGGTTCTGCGTTACCACGGATGACCGTCATGTGTGCGTATGGCGGCGCCAAGGGGAGAGGACCAATCCTGACAATGTTGTGGAGAGACACACTGGCGTTACTCCTGGCATTATGGTGTGGGGAGCCATAGGGTATGACATCATGGTGTGGGGAGCCGTAGGGTATGACATCATGGCGTGGGGAGCCGTAGGGTATGACATCATGGCGTGGGGAGCCGTAGGGTATGACATCATGGTGTGGGGAGCCATAGGGTATGACATCATGGTGTGGGGAGCCGTAGGGTATGACATCATGGCGTGGGGAGCCGTAGGGTATGACATCATGGTCTGGGGAGCCATAGGGTATGACTTCAGGGTCCCTGACGGCACAGTGCTATGTCAGTGACATCCTACGTCCTCATATCTTACCCATCCTGAGACGGTACCCTGGTACAGTCTTTCAACAAGACAACGCCCGTCCACACATGGCACGTGTGTCTATGGACTGCCTGCGTCATGTTCAGGTCCCCCTGTGGCCAGCCAGGTCCCCTGATCTTTCCTCAATCGAAAATGTGTGGGATCAGCTCAGACATCAACTCAGACCCCGTGCCAATCTGCAGGATCTCGAGGGCCAGTTACAACAGCTGTGGTCTGACTTGCCGCAGGAGAGGATGGCTATTTGATTCCCTCCAGCGCCGTATCACCGCATGTGTCCAGCCCGGGGGGGGCGGTGCCACACCCTACTGACATGGGATCAGCACTGTGCCCATACTGCCAACTTTGTTGTCCGTTTTATCTGATATTATAATCATTGCGATACAGTCACATGACCTTTCACCACGTGCAGATTCATTTCATTTACACCATTTTATCACTGAGTGTAAATGGCATGAATTGTCTTTGGCAATTCATGTAACTAGTAACAGTCCTTTTATAAAATAAAATAAAAATAACAAAAATAATATATTATTGCAGCAGCTGGAGTCACACTAAGAGTGGAACATCATTGTTTTAGTATGATGGTGCCCTATGCTGTTAAAAGATATTGCAATTTTAACCAAGGAGAGATAATAGAACACAGCTGTACTAGCGAAATAACCAAACAATATCTTGGTAGATATTATCACAGTTCCATGATGGCATCAAGACATTTTTTTTTGTGATATTGTGAAATTTGATATATTGTTACATTCCTAATCAATTTAAATAGTCTATGACATGATCATTGATAGCCTAATCTTCTCCTTTCCTCTATTATATGGAGGACCTTCCCAACACCCTCCTGTCTCAACAGAAAAGGAGGGACACTCCAAATGCAGCTTTGCAGGACTCAGAGGGTTTATTTGTTTGACTATAATGGACACTACTAAAAACAAAAGAACTTCAAGGGGTCAAACAGAAGGATCGACTAAGAGGGATCGGGTCAATCGATGCACAGGGAACTACAAGGTAGTAACTAAGACATTATAACCACATTAATATCCACAGCAACTATAATGACTGAACTAAGGAACAGGACAAGGCCGGGCACCTATATGCACAGATAATAAGTAATCAACAAAAGACAGGTGTGTGATTAACACATGAGGGCTGGAGACAACTGAACAGTGGGAAAATATGAGATGGCCAGTGACATCTGCTGGCCAAATAGGAACATGGCAGCGACAGATCCGGACACCTGCACTCAGCTGCTCTTTCAGACTGTGATCATATCAGCTGCACGCTGCCATTGCAGCCTGCCTGTGCCACAAAGTCACTTCCTGTTTTCTTGAAACCCAGCTGTACTTTGTGTGCTTTTGACCTTCCCATGTTTGAGTTCCCTTGGTCCACTGTCTCAGGCTACCAGTTAAGGGCTGTAATTAGTTATGAGCACCTCTGAACCCAAGTGGGATTCATGGTTACTAGTGTTCGCATAATGAGGGTTTTACAGTGTCCCCAGTTCAAAAGGTTCAGAATTTCATATTTTCCACATCATTTAGGGCTGCACAATCTCCCCAGTCTGTGGAATGAGGCATCCATCCTATCACAGCCAGAGTACCTTCTGTCACTGGCATTTTCTATAGCCAACCATCTGTTTTCCATAACTGTTCATCTAGTGCGGGGTCAAGGTGTGCCGCGAGCCAACACATACTTTCTTGTAAACTTCTACATATCTTTTTATATATACTATGCCAATTATCAGTTCATGAGAGTAAATCCATTTTTTATGTTTGTGTTTTATTTTACTCATTTACCATCTTTATATCCTCACTTGCAAGTGACTCTCAATAAGAGTATATGCTAAATGCATAAATGTTACAATAAAATGGGAATTTATCTGTTACACCAGCAGTACAAGTTTGTTTGTGCATCCAACCGTCCATGTTCTATAAGCTCCTATTTCCAAGAAGCACAGGCACAAGCACACCCTCAATGAGCAGTCAGCCCATCACAGGACCACGTTTTATTATTATTATTTTTTATTATTAATTATGCATAAAAAAGAGATGCAGTTGGGCCTATAATACTTATGAATCCTCTCCAGGGTCACTTGCATAGTCCCAAGCTCCTACTGGTCCTACATTTGGACTATCAGTGATCTTTGTTTGTTGTTTATTTACTTATTCATCTAGTTGTTGTTCTTACAGTACATATTACTCCTGCTATAGATACTGTAGGTATTCAGTGATTTAATAACTCGATCTGTGCATATCGCTGATTGGTGGGCTTGGGGGCACTTTTTATACTTTTTATACTTTCATATTTCTTAGTTTACATTTCGTGTGTCCATGTCTGAAGAATGTTCACTCAAGCCTCGTCACAAGCATTTCAGTGTATGGCTGCGTTCTTTCATCATGCACATGACATATAAAGGACTTTGACTTGAGTTTATGCTACCTCAGTTCCTTCCTGTTGTCCTTCCCAGCCATCTAGTGCTTACACCAATCTATCGATGGAAAAAAAAATAACAGAGTTTATTACAGGTATTTATCCCCCTGCTGCCAAAGATGTTTCTGGGGCGATGGGTGGCTCTTTCAGTCAGAACTCTGTGCCCTTGCTAGGAATGTTGCCCGTTCAGGTGCTGTGCTTGGCAGGGTGATTTCAACATTGGACCTTCAACCCCAATTGCTCCAGGGACAAGATCTGCATTTGTTTCTCAACTGTATGTCACTTTGGATAAAAGGTGAAGGTAAATCTAAGTAGAATTGTGTTATGAGTATTTCACTTGCAGGAAGTATCTGTAAATAAAAAGGAATGCAATGTGTAGGACTAACACAGAAACTCTGAGAGACCATCATAAATCCTGCAGTGGGGCAGCAGAAAACAATGCATAATATTTACAGTACATGTAACTCCTGACTGAGCTGAAGTTCAGGTTGTTGTATCTAACAAGCTTTAAATATTACATGAGCTATAGACAGTGGATTTATGTTGCATCGTGCAGAGGCATGTAATGACAATATTTGTTTTGCTAAAAAAAAAAAAGCTGTTAATTTAGGTATGATTAATGTTAATTTTCCACCTTCACATTTTCCCTTCCCGTTTTTGTTTAGGGCTCTTGCTGTACATACTGATTCAGATGTAAATATTGTGGACCATTAAAATACAGCCATATTGCTAAATATTTGCTTCTTAGCAAGACAGGCCTACTGTTTTTAAGGAATTAAGAACCAAATAAAATTAAATAAATAAAAAAAACCTGAGAGAAAGATATTTGAACAAGGTGTACATTTACATCTTATACAGATTTATGCAGTAAACTGGTCTGGGGCATTGCATAATATTATAATGAAGTGAGTACAGAATAGGACAGAAGTCTGCTCCAGGTAAAAGTTGCTTTTGCAATTTCAATGTTTTGTATTAATGTTGTGGCTCTGGGGATCTTGTTTTTGCATCGGTCTCATCTAAATGACGTTTTTCCCCCTCATACTGTGATATTTCTTATACACCTTTATTAGGGCAGCAAGTACGCCTGCTGGTTAGGAAGAGCTGCTTGCTATTCCACATCAGCTTCATTAAAAAAACATAAATCAGGTCCACTAAAGACAACGTTTAGTTATTTTTACCTTGTTTTGATTAATCAGTAATAGTTTGTTGTTCGTTAATGTAAAATGTAAAGGACTGCCTTTAATACCTAAACCTGCTTATTTCCTCGTTGCTTGCTTTGCTAACTCATTGTGCAACTGTGTCAGGTGATCCGCAGCTCGTGGGCTTTAGTCAATAAGCGACAGGATGATTGTGGCATACAAAAAAAAAAAACCAATAGGCTATATTCACAACTCATATGGCTTACAGAATAGTTGAAACCTTTCCCCGCCTTACCGCTGAGCTGCTATAAAAGACTGCTGTAAAAACTACAAATATGATATGATGAGATCTGTCACTTATCTGCTTAAAGCTTTTTAGATATTTTCAGTATTGACAGTTCTAAATTCCCCCGGCTTCTCACCGGATTTGGTTTCCTCTCACATTACAGTAACCCGGGACAGATTAACCATTCGTTAACCCACATTTTGCCTGCTCCTGTTGGTTTGAATAGTCCACGTCAGCAGTCAATTAAGTCAACACCCCCTCCTTTCACCATTCACGGAAAAGCTTCTGCAAACTTTACTATCCTTTTCTTCCTGTTTCCTCCGTACTGTCTACATATCACACTTTTGTAAGGTAAGTCCGTTAAGACGGATGATATTTATTCACAGGTGAAGCTTGTCTGATTGTGCTTTCGGCTGGCGATCGCTTGTTACGAAGTTACAACCTTTTTGATTTTTTTCCCCTTTTCAGATGAGTTTGCCGTGAATGCCTGTTGCGTGTCAAAAATCTGGCAACTTCCTGAACTGAACGCCCTGTGTAGCTATGACGGCGACAGAAATACAAATATGAGAACATTCGATCGGTCAGATTTGAAAAATATGAGTGATCGGACGGGTCAGTGTACATTGAGTAAGTGAACTTCGGTAACTTGCCATCCAGGAAAATGAGATTTAAAATTCACAAGAGGAATGCGCTGATTTTCGTACTGGTTGCGCTCATTGCTCTCTGTGTAGTGATCAGGATACGTAAAAATGACAATGTCCACCAAGAAATTAATAAGGACGTCGCCTCGCCTGCAAGCGCAACGAGTAAGTTTCAATACGACACCGTTTTTAATATGAAGAAGTCCGTGTACGGAAGTAACTACAGGCAGTTCATTCATAATGCAGACAAATTCTCGGCAGATCCTCAGTTGGTCGTAGTGGTTCAGGTCCATAAGCGACCCGCCTACCTCAAATTGCTGGTGGACTCTTTGGAAAAAGTTCTGGGTGTTCACAACATACTCTTAATTTTTAGCCAGGATTATTTTTCGGAGGAAATAGCCAGTGAAATCGAAAGGATAGATTTCTGCCGAGTCTTGCAGATTTACTTTCCATACAGTACGCAGCTGTATCCTGCTGAATTTCCTGGACAGGACCCCAAAGACTGCCCGAGGGACATTTCAAAGGACAGCGCTATCAAAATGAATTGCAACAACGCAGACTATCCCGATTCTTACGGACACTACAGGGAATCCGCTTTCACGCAAGCAAAGCATCACTGGTGGTGGAAGTTGCATTTCGTGTGGGAGCGAGTGAGAGTCCTGCAGGGCTATACGGGGTATGTGCTTTTCATCGAGGAGGATAACTACCTGCTGCCAGACTTTTACCACGTCTTCGAGGGAATGGCCGCACTTAAGAAGAAGGAGTGCCCCGACTGCGACATGCTCGCGCTTGGTAACCATGACGACGCCACGCGGTTTGAGGAGTTCGCCGACAAGGTTGAGACGTCCGGATGGCTGTCAACCAGGCACAACATCGGCATGGCCATGCCTAAGGAGATGTACTACAAGCTGATGGGCTGCAACGCGGAGTTCTGCACTTACGACGATTACAACTGGGACTGGACGCTACAGCATCTGTCGGGATCGTGCATCTCGAAGCCGCTTAAGGTGCTGGCAGCCAAGTCCTCTCGAGTTCTGCACACGGGTAACTGCGGACTGCACCATAACCAAGGCTGCCAGCCGGAGGTGGCTCGTCAGGGAGTTAAGGGGCTCTTGGATTTGTCACAAAAATTCCTGTTCCCTAGTTCTTTGATCGTGAACAGTCAGCAGCCGGTGGAGCACAAGAATCATATGATAAACGGCGGGTGGGGAGACATTCGAGATCACGTACTGTGTAAAAACTATGCAAATATTCTGTGAATATTTTCTTTCTGGTAGCTGTTGGGTAACCGTGATATCAGGGTTAAATCAGGGGTCACCACCATAAGGTTCCAGCAGTCGCAGGTAACTGGATTACCTCATGACCTTTAACCTTAAATGTTCTCAGGATTGATAAGTTTACTTTGGCCCAGTAAGGGTTGGGTCTTTACATTTTTAAAAGAATTATCATATAAATACAAAAATCAAGTCATTTTTGGAGTCGTTGCACTTTTAACAAATGTATTTAAACATTAATTTTAATATAAAAATTTGCCAAAGACAAGTCCTTTTTTTTGCTGTCATACCAAGTACTTATACTGTGTTTTATGATACTGCATTGCACAAGAAACAGTATCTGTTAACCAAATTTGATCTCATATGGGTTCAACCTACAGCCAGTAACTTTTGTTGAGTGATGCAATAATGTAAAGCTCACTCAATTTTAGTGTAGTATGTTGCATATTGCTGGTGTTCATAGGTTAATTGCCTTCATTCATATAAAAGTGTAACATTTTTGGAGGCAATGAGGTTCTTTATTTAATAAAATGCGACACATTGTAATACATTCTGTCCAGCACTTCAAAGAGGTGAGTGCACCATGAGGAATCTTTAAATCTGTGCAATATTGAAGGTTGCAACATATGAATTGTGTAACTGCATAGTGAATGTATATAAAGACAAGCTTTAGGGAGAGATTTAATTTTTTGGAGCAAAGACCAGGTTTTTTTTTCTGTATCTAGCATTCATTACAACCTTTTTTTTATTGTCTGTATAGTCCTCCATGACTCTTATTCCTGTTAAGTGTACTGAATGCTAATTTGTACAGCTAGATCATTATTTCATTGCAAATTAGACTTATGTGCCTTTGGATGCCTTTAGACAGCAGAATATGTTTACTGTCGCATTGTGTCTTTTAAAGATAAGCCAAAAAATGCAAGATGACTCTATGTACAGCTGAGCGTTACAGCCTTGTTCAGCTCTATGTAAAGAAATAATGATCATTATTAAAAAGAATCCGATGTGTGAATGATGTATAATTTGTAAGGGATGGAGGAAAAACATATTTTTGTACAAAAATAGATTTAAAACCTTTGGAGGGACACTATGACATTGCCATTGTGTTTGCTGACTTTTTTTAATTCATTGTATATTTTGTACATTTGATGTATGATGGTAATTTTTCTCCCTCCTCATATTGCCCATACAGTTTTCAGGTTAATCGGTGGCTTTAATCTGTCCTTCCTATCAATATTAACAGCTCTGCTATCCAAGGACTCATTGACTAAAATATGTATTGCTTTTCATATGGATACGCAGTCACTCTAAATCTATAGGTTTAACGTATCATTCATATAATGTTTGACATTAACAATGAAACTAACCAGTGAGCCAATTGTTTTATAAATAATTGCCAGTGAATTTTTTTTGCTCATATGTGCAAAATCTTTTTATTGTGGCATTGTGGGGGGAAAAAACTGAGCTTTCGGGCTTAATCACTTTCGTTGAGAACATTCTTATGATGTAAGACTGCAAACTCTGTTTTGCCATGTTTAACCTCAGTGAAAGCCCAACTGGATTCCTTAACATTTTTGATTAACTGGTTAGATCCGACACCCTCCAGAAGCATGTTAATGGATGGCCTAGTTAGTTATGGCTAAGCATTTGAGTCAATTCAGGTCTTTCCATGGCACTTGAGCAAGGAGAGTCTTTAAGTTCTCTGTAGGATGTTATTTTTGTAGTTTTGTAGAAGTAATGTGAATATTAAAAATGACAACTGATTGTTGTGTTTTTCTTTTTTATTGCAAATTGCATAACTCCAACTAAAATCTGGATGATGTATGACGTGCAAATAGCCATTGTTTGATTGTTACGATTTGACATTACCAGACTCAAAGTTGCATGTTAATTTAGTTTATGATTAAGATTGAAACAAGTCAACTTTACAGATGCAGAGATTACAAAGACTACTGAAGGCATTAAATAAATCTAATACTTTATCCTTTGATATAAATGTAATATTTTCAACAAGTAGGATACGCACAATATTGGTGTGAAGAGCATATCTGGACCCTAAATATAGCATGGCAAATCCTGAGTGTATGCACAACCAAAAATGGGGCATTAGTAAACACAGACATCAATGAGCGTCCCACATTTATTGGGCATACCAGTCTGGGTTCAGATATAAGCCCAATTTTTTTATCTGTTATATTATATGTAATTATTTAAATTAAGGCCCGTCTGTGTAGACTACTGTTCGTATTCCGCTTTTAGGATATTGTATGATTTCATACTTCCACATGTCACAGAAACGAGACTTTAATGTAAATATAACGTTTCTACGTTTCATTTCTCCATGACTGATCTCGTGAGGGAAGTTTCTTATCACCTCACACCTTCTCATGCCACATACTGTGTATCTCGCAATGATACTGACAGTTACACTGACGTTTCAGTTTCATTTCTGATTACTTTTGTGTCGAAAAAGAATGTTTGTTTGCGTGTGTATGTAATTTTTCTTATGTAGGTTATAGAAAAGGAAACAATATTTGGAATTGTGCATCAAATGATATTGTACAATTATATGTACTTCAATAATTAAATACATTTTTAGCTTTGGAGAAACATGAACTTCAGAGAGACATCTGCAGAAGTTTGGCAGATTGATAAAGGGAGTTCTTGACTTTTTTTTAACTCGTACTTAAACTTGTTCACCTGCTGCATTCGTCAAAGGAGATCATCAGAGGAAGATATACTGCACTTTGGACAAGTGTACTGGAGTTAGCTATTTTCTTTAGTTATTTTCTTGAATTTTGTGTTTCAATACTCACAGAAAAAGGTGAACAAAGGTGAAAAAGCTAAAACTGAGTGCTATAATATGCTGAGTAAAAAGTTCTTAGAAATCTTATTCCTACATGTTTATAATTTGAATCAATCTTATCATGGAAGTTATCAATGTTAGGATGTTGAGATTTTAATTATATACCATGTTTATATAATCTATACCTCAATAAAATCCCCTGAATGTTTACTTTAAGAAAGTTCTTGATATATACATTATAATGTTATGCTCCATTTTCTCATTAAAAAATAGTCTTTATGTTTGTGTAATTATTTTGGCATGCATCCTGCATTGGAAGGATGTCTGTAGCTGAAAAAAAGATTCTCCGTGGCTCCTGTGACCCCTAGGAGACACTGTTCGGCATCCTTGCTGCTGATGAAGCAGCTTATGTAACGTGTTCTTACTACCTGTGATGTCAGACGCAGTACGACTTCAAATACTTTGTATCAATTATATGTACTTATGTTAAACGCATATGTGTTCTACATTTGTCGTGGTCTGATAATTACAGTTAATGATGAGAGACTTTTTATTGTTTAAAAATATTAATTTAAAAACTGTTATTTACAAAATAGCCATTGATTGAAACAAAATAGCTGTACAGTATCAGTAAGCTCTATTAGCTAAAACCTGCCCAGCAAGCATTGAAGCTGACCATTATGATAGGATATACCTATGTTAAAAATGTTTTTCCCATGTTTGATATATCCGACGAGAAATGGGGCCTGCAGGTTGAAACAAAATATTCAGGCTTTTTTTAAATCATTCAGAAAACCTGGACAAACAATACTGAATACTGAGAAGGTTTAGCGTTGCCAAATAAATGGATAGATGTAGCCATTGTTTAATGCTAAATCTTTGGTAGCAACTTGGGTAATACATACAGTAAACCAGGTGTCATCATTATCATCTCGGTTAAGGTGCATGGTCGATTGCTTTCATGCATATGTTACAAATCACTGAAGTTGTATCTGCGTTTTATATAAATTTGTAATGCAGTTCTTGTGTGTTTACCTTTCATTAACACTTCAGTCAGTTATATATGCCGCCAAAGGCCTAACATTATTCTCAAGGGTAGCCAACCGAATGAGATTCTACCTGGAGGACATGCATGTAACAAAAAGAATACGTATGAGCAGTAATTTTTTGCCTTTTATTAATTTGAGATGTATTAGCAAGAATTGGACTGTTACGAGAAGAATGGCTGTGGTTTGGGGTTGTTATGTGAAACAGAGATGTGAAGAATAGAGAAGCTCTAATTGAGGACAAAGCAGTCAAAAATAATGGAATTCCATTCACACTCTCGCTGGATCTGGCCATTCCGTCAGATGTTTTCATGCACACAACCTTAAGCAAAGCTCCATGCTGTGGTCATAAAATCTCTGTCACCTCTTCCAGGGCAGCGTTTCTCATCCCAGTCCACGGGGACCCTCAGACGGTCCACATTGTTGCTCCCTCCCAGTTCTGAGTCTAGGGTTTTGTTTGCACAAAGCAGCACCCATGACTCACAGTCACATAGCTTGGTTTGAGTCTGTCTAACCTGAAGGTTTTTTTCTATATGTTTGGGAAATATTGAGAAAAAAATCAATCAAACGTATAGAATAAAGGTGTGTGTGCGTATATATATATATGTGTGTGTGTGTGTGTGTGTGTGTGTGTATTATTCCCTCTTGTTTATTGCACGCACCTGATGTAATTGATTTGTCAGACAAGAAACACTGATATTTGATTCATCAGAAAGTAGGGCAACTGCTTTAAGAAACAGATTTCGTTTGAAGTTTCACCACGTTAAATTAGCCTGAGAAATCTTGTTTCATTCAAAACCAGTAAAATGTTACATTATGTAACTGCGAGGCAATAGAAAGAGCAGATTAGCAAATTACCAATTTAAGATAATCCGTCTGAGAAAATGGTATTACATTCTGATTTTACATCAAATCAGAACAACACTGTAAATGCAGTCTTACAATCATTTCACTTATTATAACTTTCCTTCTTTAAAGACAGCATGGATGGGTTAGCAAATACATTTTGTCGCTTTTATGATATGGCCGTATCATTTTTCAATCAGTTGACTACACACAGCAATCTTTTATATCCAGAAGATAATTATTGGGTGACAATAAAGATAAACATCTTCTGAGGCATGAAGCATCAAGACAAGGTGTTGTATTTCCAGTTTTTGAATATTTTTTCCTTGGTCTGCTTAGGTGGAAGCAAAATCCCTTTCCAGATATACTTGAGACACTCAGCACTTTCCATTACCACTAACCCATCTCGTCAGTGCTGCGAATGAGCCATTGTGCAGATCGGTGCTGGAAGGTTCGCCGTCTAAAACCTGGAGGCCTTCTGGGTAAGCCTTTATCTGGTATGCAAACCAGAAAGTGGACATGGAGAAATTAGCATGTGAAGCTAATTTGCTTGGACACAAGGACCAGGTTACCAGCTTGATTTTGCACATTTGGCTGTGTTTGTGCCCATTTTCTGTTTCCTTTGTCCCTCTAAACGGTCGATAGTTTATGTCTGTCTGAGGATTAAAACCTGGCCCTGGTCCTATATGTGTGTGTATGTGTTTTCATGTTCACCTTGCAAACTTTGTGTGGGTTTCTTCTGGGTATCAGGGCCTGTCCTGCCCCAGTCCACAGTCTGTTATGTAAATGGTTCATACCGTCTGTGTGTGTACAGCAGGCCCATACCCAGAAATAAATTTCGTAACCCTACCACGGACAGGAGGGCGGGTCCCCCTGGGTAAGTTTTCACCAACAGGATG
Organism: Paramormyrops kingsleyae; assembly: GCF_048594095.1. Taxonomy (NCBI): domain Eukaryota; kingdom Metazoa; phylum Chordata; class Actinopteri; order Osteoglossiformes; family Mormyridae; genus Paramormyrops; species Paramormyrops kingsleyae. Next base: position 21,517,002 of record NC_132810.1, read on the forward strand.
GGAGGGGCGAGTCCTCTCTTATTTCACTATTTGGCTATGTACCTGGTGTGTGTGTGTTTGTGTTATTTCACTATTTGGCTATGTACCTGGTGTACATGTGTGTGCGTGTGTGTGTGTCCGTGTCCTATGATGGACTGGTTGTCATGACCTGCTCGTCTGACCCTCCTGTGGGCCACGCCCCCTTGTTACCTCGTGTGGAATCCCGGTGTTCTCAGCTGTGTCTAGTTGTTGTTAATTGATTCTGTGCATTTAGTGCTTCCAAGTCTTACCCCTGTCCGGTCATTGACGTCTGTATGCGTTTCAGCTGTGTTTTGGTGTTTCCCAAAATAAAACCCTGTTTATCCGACTTGTCGTGTTCTGCTCCTGCTTCTCCATCCTGAATGTGACACTGGTAACCTATCCATGTAATGTGCCTTCCCTCTGTGTCCTGGGATAAGCAACAGACTCGGCATTACTCTGCACTGGATAATCCCTATGAAAGCTGGACCTATTCTGTAAGCAGTAATCATCATAATAAAGTAATTTAAAGCCTGATTTTAAATGCATTTTCCATTTAATTATTTCGCTTACGTTATTTGTGCCATAGTGTTTGCAAATAAAAAACAAATCAAGATGCTTTTTAACTAACAAGAAATCAGTGTCAACGCTGATTTAGTTTGACACATGAAAGTTCCTGTTTCTGGTTCTGTTTATGCCAGGGTGTAATGTCACCTGTTGTCAAGTTCACGTGATGATAACCTCTTTCATTTACCTCGGGACATGAAGTGTCACTACGGGGATGTTTATTCAGAAACTGCAATGTCTTCTTCAAAGGAAACTCAGTGGCAGTAAAACCCTCAAAACATCACATACGCAGGTATCAAGGGAACAGAAAAATAATTGAAATTTACATAAATGTCGACTTGAAATATCCTAGCGAGGTTATTTCAAAATGTAGCCATTAGCTTATTTAAATAAAATGCCCCAAGAAATACGTATCTACTACAAATGTATGGTACTGGAATAAAAGAAAGCACAGTACCCACTATATATAATTTTGATTAATATTTTTGTATCCCGTTTACACACTGAAGATTTATTTTTTTCTTTACTGTGCATTGCTCTTTTTCTCAGCTGTCAGATAGATTTTGAATTATTATTCTATATGTGTACTGCTAATATATTTGTATCAGTAGCACATGATATTTTCTTAACATGTTGCCTTTTGATGCTGAGCATTGTATTAGGTTACTAAATGGGAAAAATGGACACTTTAGGAACCTGAGTTGTGGTTGTATATACTGCTTGACAGCGTTTAATTCCAGGACTGCTAGAGCATTCATGCCTGTTGTACATTTATTGTATCCCGTTTTGCTGCGTATTGTTGTCTGTCACATTATTTTCTTGCTACTGCTCTGTGTCACAGAAACAAGAAACTCACAAAGTGATCTCTGTGCGGAACAATACAAAATGAAAACAAGGAATGTACCTAAAGGGTCGTGACCTGAAGAATAAGGGATGAAATCAAATGAAATGGTGAGACTGTAGCTCAAGAGAGAGACCAGATGGGTGAAATTGTGAGAGTTTAACAGGTTAAAGTACATAATGGATAATTGATTATACGGCTTTGTAACCAGGAACCCAAATAGTTCATGTATTATTCTGTTGAGGGTGATCATGAGTGTCTGAGAGTAAAATTCTGTCCCTCTTCATGTTTCTCATGAGGTTATTTTCAGAGACGTTTTGTCCAAATGTCAGTGTCTGTGGCTGAAGTGCTGCAAAGGTGAAAATAACAGTCCTTCTGGTCGCCTGGCGTGAGTAACCAGCATCAGCGAGCTGGAGTTCATGCTGTCTCTTGGGTTCATTGTGCTGTAAAATGTTCCGAATGGCAAGTAATTGCAATCGACCTTTTTTTTCCACATTTCCGATCTATTGACCGGTTTGTGTTATTGGTGGTTTGATGCCAAAAAAAAGTTGCCACTAAGATTACACACCATTATATTTTATTCCCAGTAGGAGAAATCATCTATCAATGGGCTCATTGAAGATTTAAATGTAGTCAGGCATACATATTGAAACAAAATCATCCTGTAAACCACGAAGTGATTCTGATTGTTCATCTAAGTGTGAAGACAAGATGTAACACATTTCAGGCTGTCTGATCATAATTTCAAGTTTTTATTTATACTGACGGTTCTTGTAGTTTGTAAAATTGTTGCTTGCTTGTTTTTTATAATAAGACTGGAGTCTATTTCGGGAAGAACAGGGAAGGATGCTAGTAGACACAGCCAGACACCCTAAAGCCAACTCAGAGATACTGATTCACCTAACCTCAGATGGCAAAGGGAGCTATAGTGCCCAGGGGGATCCGGCATGGGCACCAGCAAGGACATGCAACCTCTGAACAGAGAACATGGACAGGTAGGATCCCACAACACTGGTCATGTGAGACTACAGTGCCACCGACCATAGGCAGTCCAGGTCAAAGGGCACGAGCCTAACCTGGGCAGCATAAGATACTTGGTATGTAACAATTCTCCAAATCCATGGTTTGATTTAAGACTTGTTTTGGTTTACGGCTCGTTTTTTTTTTTTTTTTTGGGGGGGGGGGGGGGGGGTGGGGATAAGAAAAATTGTAGGAAAAATGTCTGGGATTTATTAGTCACCAACAATTTGAATACTAAAGAGGGTTATTATCCATCTTGAGCTAATGAAACTAGCCTAGCATTTACCGCAGGTATGATCACTCGACTATGATTGGACCAATATAATCACAAAACACACTCAATTGCAAGACAGTAAAATATATGTAATGTGTACAATTGACTGCACTACCTTTAAATAGAATAATAATTTTGTGTTTTGCATGTGTTATAGTGTTAATTGTGAAATGAAAAATGAGTTTGTAATGTTAGTGACAGGAGGAAATGGTTACCGGTTTCATGGTAAACCACAGTAAAATTCCTGACGTGATTATCGAGCTTTGAAAAACTCATACTAATACTGTCCAACATCAACCAAAGTTAACGGCAGCATCCCAGACGCAGGTGCGTAAGCAGAGCATACAGCGAGTTTCTTTTGTGTCATTGAAAACGCAGCGGAAAGTAGTGACAGCGCTCTGGAGATTTTTAATGTTAATGCACATTTGATACAGTTTTCATATGTTTACGTTAGGTGTTGGCTATCATTATTTTAATGTTTATGCTATGAAAAAGTGCATAATGCTACTAATTTTATTTGTGGTTTTCCATATAAAGCTTGGTGAAATTATTTCAGTTTGTGTGTCAGTACTTTGAACAGTTTCAGCAAATTTTTACAATCCTGTTATAATATTGATATCTGTGATAATTTTGGTAATCATGATATACAATTTTCATATCTGCACGGGATATCGTGGTTCCGCCTTCTGGAACCGCGATATGAGATGTTTGTGAATGTTTGTATCGCAGGTTTCGGTCTCAGAACCATTACACCCTACTAAGGCATAAAAATGGCGTGTACTGTGGATGTGATGTGTGTCCATCGCAAAGCACACACAAGCTGAGAACATCCAAATTCTGTACACGCTAAGCACAGCCCGGATTCAAACTCCCTACCCTGGAGGGATAAGATGATAGCGCTGCCCACAGAGCCAGTGTGCCCCCTGCAGAAGCATTTCATTCTGATTTAAAAACAATTATTTAAACAACAAGTGCTGAATAATGGCTATTTACCAAAATAAAAATAAGAGCTTGAGGAGTGATATTTTTAATTCCCTCAGAGGTCTTAATTTTTCATTCAGTTATGACAGATATTTAATTGTTTTTACTCTTTTTTAGCTAGCTTGGTGCCATTTTATAAGTTGTCCCTATGGCAATTACTGGTATGAATTATGCAAACACTTTTTTTCTGACCAGAGTGAGATATTTGCAGTAGCCCCCTTGTGATAAATAATATATCGTATTTGGTAGCTTTCCCACAGTGTCTGTGGATTGACTGAAGCAGGAAGAATGTAGGTATTGAATCTGGTTCTCAGGCTTGACACAATATATAGAAAAAAATCAGTTTAGACAAACGCTTCCTTGCCTTCGTAGAACAACCCTTTTCATTATCTCATCTTAAAATGCATCTCCTCTCAGAAATGTACAGTGTGACGCCTCAGGAAGTTATATAAAGTTGAGGAGTAAATATGATCCTTTTTTGTTACTCATCATGTGAGTTAAATGCCTTAATAATAAAAACTCCTACAGTAAAGCCCACTCTGTTACCTATCCCTGAAAGGAATGTCACTTAAAATTAGTGTCAGCATCAATGCATAGTAGTGGGCAAGTGAATTTCTTACCAGCCCCAAGTACTTTCCCTCCAAATAATAATTACTGCTTAGCCTGACAGCTCCCAGGGATTAGGAATATATCGTTCCTGGAGAGAGTAGATGTGTCCAGCCTTGGTAGCTGCCATACCAATTTCACAGACCGTATTAGGGGGGAAAACAGCCACGTCATCTCTAAGAGCACACAACAGAACATTTTTAATTGTTTCGGTTGAATATCTTCAGTCTTTTTTGATGTATTTTTATAGCTAAATAGCACATTAGCTTAGTGGGTTGCACTGTAGGCTGACATGTCAAGGTTTTGTGGATTTGATTCCTGTTCTCGGCTTTGCGTGTGTGGAGTTTGTGGTCATGTAGGTTTCCTCTGGCTATGTCGGTTTCTATAGCAGTAATGGAAGATGGATGTATGTACCCAATACCGACAATTAAAGAAGTTCATTTATTGCTCATGCAGTTTGGAGATTCAGTGGACATCATTGTGTTCTGATGTATCCCTAGCTAGCAGTTTGTAAAATGACAACTCGCCGACATGACAGGCTAACTTTCTTTTTGTATGGAATAACTTCTGATGTATGAATAGAAATCTAATAAAAACAGTCTTTGTCAGGAAATTGCTTCCTTGTCTAAGCTCTCTGAGATTACGAGACAGAAACATAATTTCTCACGAATGTAATGTAATCGTTTTGTACTGAATGTATTGAAGAACTAAGTTCTGTAATATTAAAAGGCTTCTCTAAAATGGCCTAGAAATAAATACATGGATGAAATGAATCTGTAGAAGGTTCCTAAAAATACGAGGTGGAAAAAAAACTTAATTTGAGTGACATAGACATCACTGGCAGTATTTCAGTTTTTGACAAAGCAGTTATATAAAGATACATGCTTTATTACATACTGCACAACACTGACAATATGTTACAAGGCAGCAATATTTTTTTTGTGTAGTGGCTATATATTTGCCATTACAGGACTGTAAAATTTGTGCTCACAAAAAGTATAAGTGAGAGAACAGTACAGTTTTCCTTTAAATGCTTGCTGTTTTATTTTTTTTTATCGTACCACCAAGAGTGTAGCCTAATGATCTCTTCTGGATGCCGAGTCCTGCTGCAGAGCTCCAGTAAGGCCGCTGGCTCCCCCCGCATAACAGAGGCGTGCTCCTGGGGGGCGTCTGGACTGTCAGTGTACTACTTCCTCCAAAAAGTCTTTCCTCCTGTGTCCTGCTACTGGCCCAGTATCACTGTATCTTCCAGTTTTGTTGACAAATGCCTGGCCCACACTGTCCACCACGGCACACAGACCCATTCAGCATATTTTCAAATGTTTGGGTGAGATTTTTATAATGGGATAAGTTTGTGCTCAGGTTGTGATTTGTAATGTTTTACAAACGACCCTCCATAAAGATGGATGAGAAAATACCTGGGTCATGGTGTGGAGTACCCAGTGGAAACACACACCAATAAGAAAACAATGAAAACTCCACACAATCACAGAGCTTGGGGCAGGATCTGAAGCTCAGTCCTGCTGGTGTGAGGTTACCCAGCGTATCCACCATACCAGAGCCTTCAGAAAACATAATTCATAATTCTTAAGAAAATGTAATTTGTATATAGTGGAAAGTGTACTTTTTTGTAGGCTAGCATGGTGCTGTCTTTATGCTAATCGTTCGTAGCAGTTTCACTGTCACAGAAGGCAAACAGATGTAGGCTTGAGGCAATGAAGGAAACTGTTCAGGATGAGCCACATGAAGGTCAAATAACTAACTCCCTCCTAGCTGGGCTTTATTTTTTCATACTTGGTTGCTGAGCTGTGATTCCAGGTTAACGTCTCCAACACCCACTAGACTTGGCCCTGCATTAAATGCTGCGGGCGCTTAAGGGATTAAAAAGCGTGTCGCTTAAACAGAACGTGCGAAACCCAGAATCCCATCCAGACCTTGTTATTTTAAACAAACCAATAATTGAGATCTCCTGAGCGTGCTGCTACGTTTGATCAAACCCGATTGCCGAGCTCTCATATGGGGCTCTAAAAAAAAGCCTTAAATTAATGGTAACATGGAGTCCGGTAATGCACTGCTCATTCTTATATGGAAACTAATTTTGCTTTAAATTGGCTAGTTTCTATCTTGATGCAGTAAAGCCCTGGGGTACTGAGAGCTCAGAACCATGATCTGTGGCCGGAGAACGTGCACATCGCAGTCTCAAGTATCCATGTGCCCATATGCTGCCATGCAACCAAGTGGTCCCCATCTACTGTACCATCGGCATCCCGTCCTTAAATTTATAGCCCGTTCGGCTCCCGATCTGTGGTGAATCTGCCCGCTTCTTTGTCAGCTGACCACTTTGTTATGCCTCATTCCGGCGAACTCGACAGGCCTCCAGCTGTCCCTGCAGGCCGCCCGATGTGTGGGAAGCCCCCATCCCAGCAGATGCCTATGTAAATGAAAGGCTCGTTAGAGAGAGATGTCCACCATAGCTATCCGCTTTCCTCCGCGACTTCGGCTCCAGTCGGGATGACAAGTGGCTCAGTGTTCCCTGCCAGATGTGACGTTGGTTGCACGCCCGGTGTCACCCTAACCAGTATTCTCCACAAAGCATAACAAAAGGAACTTGTATTGGCATTTTCTTTTTCGCAATTTGTTGTTCCTTCACATAATTTCAAAATCAATCCTCCTGGCAGCAGTAATTCGAGGGAATCAACTCAAAAGCTGTCCCAAGCAACCTTGGCTGCTTAATTCTGCATGATAGCCCCGAGTTTAAATTTATTCGTAGCTACAAGAGGTTGTGCACCCACTACAGGCACGGGCAAATTTTCATTATGCAAAATCCTTATCTGCATGACTTCTACGACTTCGGTACAATTTAACAATTTTGCAGAGCCTCCACATGTGATCCTTGTAGCTAATGCTACCGGTAAACTGTCTGGGTGCCTTTTACTTACCATATTACATACATTACACATAGTATGCAAAATGAAATACATGATCATATAGTCGGGGAAGTGCTGGTGGATTTCAGTACAACACTAATAAAGATAAATTGTCGTACAAGCAATATGTACTGCTTATGTATTATTTGATGATGATACAAGATATTTAATAAAAAATAATTGCATTAGAGAAGTACTTCTTCTTTGTTATATAAATTAGCTTTTTGCATATTTTTGATGCTCTGGTATGTTTTTTTTAATAATATTATTTTAATATTTAAATTAAAATTATGAAATATTTTAGTATATCTATAATATTTACTGAAATTGCATAATATATTATGGAGGCTATAGGCCCCCATAACCCTGAGAGGGATTAGCAGTTAGAATGGATGGATGGATGGATGGATGATATGCTATTGAATATTCTTTGGTAACAATGATATTCTATGATCTTAGTCTGTGGTATTAGTTTCATAACCATTGTCCTGCATGGTGACACCACGACCCACATATTTTCTCACTTGTTTTCCATGGAGGGTCATTTGCAAAACATTACAAATCACAGTTTTAGCATAAACTTACCTCATTATAAAAACCTCACTCCAGCCAATAAAGCCATTGGTCGCCAGTTATTACAGAATCACCCTAATTGTGAAACTCCATGTCTCAGTGTCATAAAATTGTGTCCCATCCATAGTCAACAAGTATTTGTTATTACATCGTATTGCTCTTGGGTGTAAAAAAAAAAAAATGAACAACAACAACAACACAAAAAACTCTGTATATGATGGTCAGCTTATGATATAGTGTTCCGATACTATCAACATGACCATTAAAATATCATAAACCTTCGTCATATCTCTTAAAAAAATGAAACTGTTACGGTCAAATGGACATTTCAATGTGATGTCGCCAGTGGGGGGAAAGGAAGGCAACGGAAGAGCCAGCAGGTGGAGGCGAAAGATGCTGTACAGATTGAACTGAGCGTCTCGGCGCTCGCATCGGCACTGCGCAGTGCAGCTGGAAACGGCATCGCGGAGCGTACTCCGCTCTGAAGCCCCGAGGAGGGAAGACTTCACCGGGGAGAGTCTCTCTTCTGCCTACGGGGAATAAAACAAACAAAATATATAAAGGTGGAAGAAAGAGCCCCTCCCGTCACAAAGTGGTGGTGGAGAGCGGGACTCAGCTGCCTTCGATCGCTCTCCGTCAGCGAGCGGAGCAGCATGCTTCAGATCTTTCGCCTCTGCCTGCCTTCCGCGGCGCTCAAGACGGGATCATTTGTAGGCTGAACCTGGCTTTTTCTGGGTTTTTTTTTCCGGGATGAATGAGTGACAAATCCTCCTTCCGAGTTCACCAGTAAGGGCTTGCATGGGAGATGAACGTGGCCGGGAATCAGCCAGCTGAAGTCATTGAGCGACCAGTCAGCCTCCCGGTGCCAACTTGGGCAAGTAGAAGCCTTATTTCACTTTTGCTACAGCTGCGAAGGAGGGAGAGACTAAAAGGAGAATTTTTTTTTCGGGGGGCGGGGGTTGTAAAAGGTGAAGTGGAATTTACTAAAAATTAGAAAATAGATTCAGAAAGTGCAGCTGAGGTTTACCAAGAAAAGTTGATAATGGTATAATTAATGTATAATTTAGGATATATAGGGGATTTACAGTAGTAGTAGCAGTAATACTACTGTACAAATACTACTATTATACCCTGATTAGTACTACTACTACTACTAATAATTATTATTCTTAAATCTGTTTTATTTATAGTTTAAAATTAAACATATCTGCATATTCGTGGTATTAATCTTGGCCTTTGTAGGATATTTATATTCATATAATATATGCATATATTTCAGTGCTTCTTTGTAGTTCAATAGTTGCCACTAGGTAACCTGTCAATATAGCATGTACTGTATATGTTTCCGTAGGGTGTCAATTTAGACTTCACACACGGATTATATGTTGCATATTATTTATGTATGTAAGGCACACATAGCAGCATAGGTTAGGGTTCCAGTTTTTGTGTAGCGAGAGAATTATTGAGTAGAAATATAGTCAATAGTCGAATCTCCTTGTGACCTTGCAGAAGGCACTGGGATCTTTGGCCACAGGGAAGTTGCACATATTGAATATGTAAAAGGTACAGAGAAGCTTTCCTCCATACACGATTTAGACATGCTCTTAATGCAAATCTCTCCAAATAGGGATTGAAACTTTCCAGCTTGGGTCCATTCAATGGGCGAAATCTGCATCGATTTTCAGTCCATTGAAAATCCAGTGAAAAGTTGAACATAATGAACGTGCAACATCTATGGAAAAGCTCTCTCCATATAAGATTTGGGCGTGCTCTTAATTCAAGTGCGTTGTTCTATAAAGGAGAACACCTACAACTTTGCAGTTGCGGTTCACTCTGTGCAAGGTGCATTGCTCTGAAAGAGCAGTCCCTTTGCAGTGCTCGTCTCGCTCGCATCGTGATACATCACTGATTTCACCAAGCCGTACGATACATCATTAATACCACTGCAAATGCAGTCAAACCACACGTCTCTCACAATTCCAACATACACAGCCTCACAATTCTGAAATAATGCAATGCTTATCTCATGAGCATCTTTTCTCAACTTATCAAATTCTTTGTCTTTAAATTGGTATGGCATTGCCTTTCATCGAGTAAATATTCGACAGTCTTAACTCCTCTTACTGTCATACTCGACAGGGTTACGCATTCTTATAAAAAGGAAGAATGCAATGAACAGCTACGTGATTTGGGGCCGCACTCTATCCAGGGATTTTAGTCTTTCGTGAAAATACCAAGATGCAGATTTGAATATTTTCAAGTAAAATTAGTAAAGTTATCCTAATGACAGGGTATAAATGCCCAAGTTGCTCCTCGTAGATAGCACATGTGGTGGATGGAGATGGAAAGAGATGCAAAGCAGAGGAAGTAATGCAGTGCTTAGTAATTTACTGACTTCAGTACTGTCAGTAAACAAAACATAAACAGGAAAACTACACTCAGTCACAGGAAAAATTAAACCTTTTCTGCTTATATTGTTTCCTGGATATATTGTCACTGCATAGAAAAAAATACAAATCAGCCCATAAGATATAAGACTGCAAACTAAAATGTAAGATGTTCAGTCCATTTTAATCATCCTTTTAATTACCTCAGAGCACACAGATGTGTGGATGTCTGGATTGTTTTCTCTGTAACACATTCACATCAACGAAGGCCTGTGACGTACCGGAAGACGCAAAATCAGTAGCTTTTGGAATATATCTTGGAATAAGATATTAGGGTATAGGGACAGTTAATAGTATTTCATTTTGGGTATTTGTACTTTGATGACTATATTTGAAAAACAGACATTTTAATTTACTGAAGCTGCTCTGTTGGTATATTGCAAACCAGAAACCATTTTTCAGAGTCTCTCTTCACAAAGTGGTTAATATGCATTTTAATGTCCTGTTAATTACAGGTACCTTCATATATAATCATGAACTAGCCGCATATGAACTATATAAGGATAAAGATTAGAGATTAATCATATATGTAGGACATATTAAATCCCTCTTTGCTTTCTAGTGTAGTGACCTGAAAAGATGTGCAGGCATTAACCTGGGTGATTAATAGTGTCGCCCAGCTAACATGTATAAAAAATGAGTTTATTTGGTAAGTCTGTAGTAGTTTCAGTTGAAGTTGTCTAGCTAGGCAGCTTGAAAGGACGGACAGAAGAGAATTCTGAAATATAGTCTGGCTAAATTTGCACTGTACCGTATATAAAATATGCTCTGCTCTTTGGGCTGTTTTGTTCTAGAGAGCTCTGCTCTCCACCAGTGGTGCTCCTTAATTCTAGAGGGCCGTTATTAGTCTCTTGAGGGAGGCCGGATGCCTTTAACGCCTGTCACGACACTAAGCCCTTGTCAGTTTTGCCTCTGTCTAGCTGCATTCCTTTCACATCAATCACTTGGTCCTTCGGCTCCGTGCGCTATATGTTAAATCATTCATTTAAATGACTTTATCTCGTCGGCTTTCCAAAGCCGTGTGGACGAATGTGAGCGGCATGCATATAGTAGGAAATGCAGCTTAACGAAGTTGATTAAGGCACATATTTCGGCGGACAATGGATGCTAAATGTCTGTGGATACTATTGCGTGTTGTATGCAAAAATTATAAACGTCGTGTAGTAAATGATTTGTGCAACAAATTACCCTTGACTCATCCTATGAGAATCCAGGATTCACGCATTTCTTCAGGGATGAGAAGAGGGTATAAAACACAGCCCCACTACTAACATGACTGTGCAAGTTTTATTCTGTTCTTATCCCCTAAAGGGATTTTATCCCTCATAATTATCGACTTTGATGAATTCAGCGAGGACACCTAAGGTTTCATCATCAAAGTGCTGTTATTCTTTTTTCCTGTAGAATTTTCTGTAACAACTGTAATGAAATCATCTTGATCTAATTTTTAGTCAATTAGGGCTGGGTGTTTGACTGATTAAATGTCGGATTTTATTATTTCTTTAACTGCTGGATTCCTTCACATTATTGTAGGGAAAACAGCTGCTCTTTTCTAAGCATCCATTTGGGGAGGTTCCACTGGTTTCACTGGTTTTATAGGATTTGCCAGTTTGAGTAGGAAGGTTAATTCATTAAAATTTTCTCAAGCACAGCAGTTTTGTTATAGCAAGTGACTCCACTAGGTGATGGTAAATATACAGTGCATCATGGGCATTTCAGTATTTGGTAGTAATGCGATATTATCTCGGAAAGTCAAAAAGATAACGATGCTGCGTTCATCTAATGTAGCCTACAGCTATAGCTTAAAAATGTCGTACCGTATTTGGCCGCTAAACTCTGCCATTTAGAATGAACGAACCTTGGCATCCAGAAGGCCATTTTCACATCCTACATGCTCTAAGTTAGACAAACAGCCATTTAGGGTGAACGATCACTCACACTCATTTCCACAAAATGGAATGAAATGAAAATGGAAATCACACTTAGCTTTGCTGAATACAGCAACAAAATAGATTCATAATTGAGTAAAGGCGTGCCTGACCTTTGCATTTTCTTGACAGGGACTGTCTTTGTCTGAATTTTATTTCTTCTCTAATTGTTTATGCTAAATGTCTTGCTTCCATCTGTTTTTGCACTCTGACAGTGTTTTTCCTGCAATTTACAGCTTAATTGTTTTTCTTCTGTTAAAAATGGCAAGTCAGTCATTGACTGTTCTGGATATTTTTGAGATATTTTGGATCTACTAGACTATTGTAATCCACAGTATTACTTAAGCTTGCTCAGATTCAACTGATGTGAACTGGACCTTCACGCAAATCCAGCTCTCAAAAAACATGCAACTATTGAATGTCATCACCTTCCAAGGTTAATAATTTTCAGTACTTGGAGATATTCAGAGAGATCGGATCTGTCATTGTGAGGCTTCATTGACTCTTATTCAGCCACATCAATACTACTTACGTACTGTAATTTGTTCCTTTTTTGTACACTTCAGCTCATCTGGTTGAGTCTATCAAATACAATAACATGTCAAATCTGTCTTTGACTGTGAACTGTGGCTCCAGACATCATTTGAAGGGGCTGCACAACCTCATCAAGCATACGTGACGTTTCAGTCTTAAAAGACTGCCGCTACTTGATTCACGGATAAGACAGTGCCTCTTGGGTCAATCGATTCATTACCTCAGGCTTGAATGAAGAGCAAGTACTTAAATCCCTGCCTAAGCTTTCTGGAAATCTTGGGTTCTTTGCAGTACCTGCAAGCGATGTAGACACTAATAATTACTGTGAGAGCAAAACGTTCATCTATCCATAACTGCTTGTCCTATGCAGGTTCGCAGGGATCCAGAGCCTACGCCTTAAGCTCCAGGCCCAGAACAACCCAGGAGAGGGCACTCACAACATCCAGCAAGCCTAATTCACCTTAAGATGTTTTTGGACTATGGGGGCGGGGATCAGCGAACCACAGACAAAACCCCACGATGACACTGGGAGAACACGCAAACTCCACACACATAGAGCCTGGGCAGCGACTTGAAATCTGGACTCCAGACATGTGGGGGAACAGTGTTAACTAACCCCCAAGAGCAAAGCAAGTCAAATATCCCATAGGCCGGGAAGCTCACCTCAGACATCTGAATATATTATTAAATCAGGATTATTATTTTTCATCATTCTCTCCATATTTTACTTGATAAACCATCTTTTATACTGCTTATTTGACATGGGGGTAGGGAGCACCGTGAATGGGAGGCCAGTGCATTGTAGGGCACAGACAAACTCTCAGAGGAAACCAGCACAGACACAAGGAGGTCATGCGAGTGCCACAAGCATGGCGTAAGGCGGAGGGATCGAATTAGAGAAACTAGAGTGTAGAAGGGCTACATTCTGAACCACCCAGTTCCAGATGTGTGTGCTTCTGTATTTACCAAACAGATTTCACTGGAGCTGGGACGACCATTTTGGCTTATGGCCATTGACAGTAATGATGCTAAAATGCTAAAGTTGGCCTCTGACAGTGTTATGCTTCCTGTTGCCCTCCATACTGGGTTAGAGTTACGCTCTAATAGCTCTCAATTCTGCTTCGGCATTCCCTCCTGTTACCGCGGTTGGCACAGTACCCAGTTGCTCCCTGTTCAAACTTTTTCATTCACCTAGTAAATAAACATATAAATAAGAAGCCGAGCTAAATGGAGTCTCCCTATTCGAACTGAGGCACCAAGAGGGCTCGGACTAAAACAGGCGCTTATCACAGCTTTTCTCCTGCAGTGTTACGGGTCATTTTTTATTCATGGGTATTTTAGTTGCGTGAGGAGTACTGGATGTGGAATAAAGCATAATACAGAGTTTGAAATGCTGATGTTTGGCTAGAGCACTGAGGAGCAAAATGACTAATTAAATTTTGCAAACTAAACAATATTTTATGAACTTTTATGTATGTGTATATGTGATAAAAAACTGTTATTTTTACTTTGATGGGACATTTTTTTTGGTCCCCAACTCAATTTTATAAAAATCTACAGTATGACTGCAATCACAAAAAAACTAAAAAAAAAATCTTGCATTTGTTTGGTTATTTATGGTTAAGGTTAGGGCTGGGTAGGGGTTACAGTTAATGTTGGGATTAGGGTTTTTCCCATAGAAATTAATAGAGAGTCCCCACAAATATATAATTACAAACCTGTGTGTATGTGTGTGCGTGCGATCGGGTTTACCTATCCTTATGGGGACACAATGTCCCCATAACGTGATAAATATCCATTTTTTCCCCTTATGGGGACCGGTTTCCTGGTCCCCATAAGGGAAAACTCTATTTTATAAAAATCGGTGACTGCTATGAAAAAACTAAAAATGCAAAAACTCTTGTATTTTGTTAGGTTACTTATGGTTATGGTTAGGGCAGGGTAGGGGTTAAGGTTGTCATAGTTAGCGTTAGCATTTTTCCCCATTGAAATGAATGAGTGGTCCCCATAAGGATATGTTTACCCTACATGTGCGTGTGTGTGTGTGTGTGTGTGTGTGTCCGTCCCATGAGAGACTGGCATTCATTCTCTGTGCTCTCTGGGAGGAGTTCCAGGCTAACCTCAACACTGGAGAAGAAGTTATGGAAGATGGATGGATAAAACATAGATATTTTGAATTAAAGTTTAAACGAGGGGTTAGCATGTGTCACTGGAGTGCACTGCTTCCTCACACCTCCAGGACTAGGAGCCCCCACTCTGTACCTGTGGATTTTGCACATTCCTTCCATGTTCTGCGGCTGTCTTCCTGCAGTCCAAAAACATGCAGTGATGTTAACTGGTGTCTATAAATTGCCTGGACGTAGGCCCTGAGATGGACTCAGGGTGTGGCCCCGTGTCCCCTGGGATCGGCACCAGGACCTCCCGTGACAGGGACCAGGATAAGTGGTTGGAAGATGAATACTTATTTATTGTGAAGCTGCATGAGTGAATGCATGCAGATGAGGCATATTTATATGCAGGACATTATCTACAAAGCACAATTCACGGGGAAAAAAAACTAAACAAAGTACAGGGCTGGCAGTAGCCAATGTGAAGATTATTGACAATGTACAGCTCTGACATTCTGCACTGGACCTGCTGAAATGATCTGGGTCCATCTCTCAGTGTTTATTACTGCAAGGCAGGATTCACTCGTCTTGCTCTGAGGTATACTCTTAAATTCAGACATGAAGCTTCAGCATCATGGACTTGAGAGTATACGTGCTGTGTGTAAATGTTACTCTGAGCTTGAGGGCAACAGCTTCTATAACCTCTGGCTAAAGAAAAAGAAAAATTGTCTCCAGAAAGAATTCCTTTAGCAACACAATCCAAACTCCTGATGTGCTTACTATTTTAGTTCAGATTCAATTAAACATAAACTTGCAAGGAAAGAGCCATAATTTTGGTTCTCAGACAGCAAACCACCACCAGGTATTGTGCAACAATACAGACAAAATCGATACCCCTAAAGGTTTAATATAATACTAGCTAGACAGAAGTGCTAAAATTACATATAACTACCAAAATGAGCGGTAGCAGTGTTAACACTGAATTTATTTGAGACCTGCAAATGGAAATTAACAGATTCTAAAAGGACTCAATCAATGAGACCATTTTAATATGAAGCTATTATGGAATAAATGTATAGAAATTCCAAAATTCCGTTTTTAACTCTTATTTTGCAATCAGACAATAAATGAATACATGCTACTTTGCCCAGTGGGTATGATGGCTATGAATTGTATATGAATATGAAAAATATGCAGGTTTTCTCTTAGATATGTCATCCCGAGCTAACATATCATCCTCGTTTGGTGCTTGGGGCTGTAAAGAAAAGCATCATTTCGTCTTTGAAACTACCCGTTGATAGATTCATTGCAGATGATAAAACAACGTTTGCCTACATACTTCCTGCGCTTGAAAAATCCGCCCAAAGGATTATTATTACTTCATTTTATCGAGCGTATATATTTTAAACTTGTCCGGCTCCCTGGTTTGAAAGTGCTCGCGGGCTGCCCTGTTTCGGTTACAAACTTAATTACACCCGACAGAGTGGGACTGTCAGAGGACTTGGAGCTGTGGCCATCGATCAGCCTTAATGTAAAAACGAGCTAGTCTTCCTAGGCTTTCCTTTATCTGCTCGCAAGCCCCCCCCCCCCCCCGAAACCAAGCCATTTAACATCGCTTTGCATGGACCTGAGCTTATAATGCAATCCCGACCCTGTAAGTGATTCTTCAGTTATTCCAGAAATCAGACAGATGATATTGTATTAATCCTGTCCTGATGTGTTTACTTTCCCAATAAAGCTACTCAGCTCTGCTTCATTACCCCTAACCTCCAGCCCCTCTTTCATTTCCATTCAGATGCGAGGCAGGTAGGAATTTTAATGTCAGGTCCTGCATTTTAATCTGGACTAACCCACTGCAGTTTGCCTTTTTCGGGAACATCGTAACTTATCTTTCCTTGCTGTGGATGCAGAGTTCTTTTCCCGCTGCTGTCGATATCTGCAATCGTGATTATTCAGTATTCATTATCATTCACTCAATTAATTAATATTATCGAATTAATGTTGATGCTAAATTGATGCTGTTTCAGATGTCTGCAGATGATTGACTCAACTGGCAATTATATATGTATAATTAAGTTTGCCTCATGACCAGTTATGTATGTATGAGGTGTCCACCATACATTTATTTTCAACTGAAGCTTATCTCAGTCTTGGCGATTCTGAGACAGGCAGGAAAAGATTTCTGGGAAATGGATGGGCATGGATTCCTCACCATGCTCTCTCATGACAGCCATAAACACCTTCCTGAACTAAACGCAGTTTAGTGATTATTGTGTACCACATTAAGGCAGGAAGGGTGCTAAAATTAAATTAATTTACTGGCATTGGACTGCAGCTGACCTGAAAATCCCAGGATATCACACCTTATCCAGGAAGCGAGACTAAGTTGTGAATTTGAATTAAAATTTAAGCAATGACCGGAATGTAAACTTTGAACCTCTGATGTCATTCCTCTTATCTGTAACTATTTAAGTATTAATTAAAGTGCTAAGTGTTAAATGAAAAAAAAGAATCTTATTCAGGATCAGTATATCTCCTCCAGTGTTAAATACCTGATAAAATCATGTCGTACTACCTGGACATACAAGAAATGTAAAAGCTGACAGGCAATTCTTGTAATGTTGTTCAAATGCTGCATCTGGTGTGTGTGTGTGTGTGTGTGTACGTGTGTGTATATGCTCTACAATGGACTGGCATCTCATTCAGGCTATAACCCAGCCTTGGGCCCTGGGGGCCACTAGAGATTTTGGGCCCCATGAAATCATATCATTTTGAGCCTCCCCACCTCAGATCAATCCAATTATGTTCCAATTTTTTTGGGCCACCGTCACTTAGGGGCAGAAGGAATCGTCTGAACTTGCCCACCCACCCTTTACACTCCCCTGCTTGTGCCCTGTACTGCATGGGATGGGTGGACATTTTTCTGTGGCATTTGAATTGAAGTTCTATTTGATTCCCTACTGACATTTCATATGTTCTAAAACCAAAAAAAAAGAAAGGAAAAGAAAGCTGCTACAAACCTTCATGGTTTCCCAAAGTTACCAATGCATGAATGACCTTCCACCTCATCTCAGGCTCCCTCGTTATTATATTCAAATGAGAGATGAAGGTCCCATATCATATGCTGGATGGGATCCTTCCAGAATGTTCCAGCCAGACAAGCATGCGACAAACGACAAACACACCCTGCATTACTACACGTTTCTTTCCCTGTTTCTTTCAGAATATTGTATTTTTTCTGTCACTCTGTTTGCAGGGGAGTGTGATTTCTGGGCCCCTTGACAAAATGTCAGCTTGCCCCCCCCCCCCCCCACACATACAGTAGTGTTATTATGGTTTGGATTTTTATTTTTTAATTTATTTTTAATTTTTATATAATTTTCAATTTTCATTTGAAATCCAGTTTAGTGTTAGTTTTCAGTGTGATTATATTAGTTTTTTGTTACATATTTTACTTTTAGTTTAGGTTTTGGTAATTTACACTGAAAGTTGTAGAGTATGATATGTGTCTGATCTTTAGAGAATCCTACATGAACACACAGTGAACATTATGTACTAATGTCCTCAAAATGAGCAAGACATGTTCCAGGTGTTAATCACGCTAATTAAGGATAAACGAATCATAAATAAAACATGGCAGTGGAAAGTATTTGATATTTGGTTTTATTTAATTTATTTTATTTTAGTTAGTTTTAGAAGCAGTATTTATAGTTTTCGTTTAGTTGCAATTTTTGTAGCGGGGTGGGTGGGGGGTATCTGCAGATTTTGCAACGTGGAGGGGCATTTTGTTGAGTGGGGTGCCCCAAAGGGTAGGTTTAGGGGCCCTTATAAAATGCCGGTGACCCTTATTCTGCCTGGGTATCCCCCCTCCCCAACGCCCCTGCCTGTATGATTAGTAATGATTAAGTTTGGAAGGGTAATTACCTCCAATTAATTATAGGTGGATAACAACTGAGAGATTGTTATGTGCTATGTGCTTCTTGTCCATTTCCATGCTGTCCTATTTGAGCATTAATAAATCAAGGATAATTTAAACTGTTTTATTCTTTTTTTTGTTCTTTGGGCTTATTTTACAGACATGATGAGCATCAAAATTAGTCATTGGTGGGTTTTAGTGTTAAAAAACCAAATGCTAAATGTGTTTTTTTCAAATTGCTCAGTTAAAAAACATGTATTGACTTTCACAACCGGACTCCAAAGATGAGGCAGCACGGATTGGGCCCTCGACCCACAATGCCAGGCGTTCTGCTTGCTGCCCCCTGAGACAAAGGAACAGCACACTGTGGGACAGATAACTGGCTGGGGCGGCTTTAGGCTGAAGTGCCACAGAAGGGCTGTAAAACTGAAAACAGGAAACAGGAAACAGGACCCAGGAAACAGGAAGTGGGGCTGAAACACAAAAACAGGGTAACTACAAACTACGTAAAAACAAGGTGCCTGTTCCCCAGCCCACCAGGGGCCTGCATCACAAAGCCAGTTCTCTTTCTTAGTCGGATAACTTGTCAGATTTAAGGTACCACAATTTAAATGGACTTTATATTTGTTTATTTACATTTAGCCCAGACTACCTTAAATCTGACAAGTTATCCGGCTAAGTTAGAAATCCTGATTCATGATACGGGTCCCAGCTCTGGCTAATTATGACTATGAACCCCAGAAACAAGACGCCAGCTAAACAAGATGAAGAAACTCAAGATGGGATACCAGCCATCCAGAACGACGCGCCTGGAACATAAATACCTGCACCCTGAGATATGAATCCAGTGATGGTGCTGCCAACTCTGACCAAAACCCAGGAGAAACAGATACAAACCCCATAAACTGGGGTTCAGAGACCACACACTGGTATCTGAACCAAATAAAGCTCTGAGCCCTACCCTCCAGGAGCAAAGATGATGACTGAGCAGCAAGCATTGCTCAGTGCCATGTTAAATTTAATTCAAAGCTAACTACCAATCACACAATCACACAGACGGGACTCAATTACCTGATTACAAGGGTGTGACAGTTTTTACATAATGGTGTGGTGATAATAATAATAATAATTGTAATAATAATGACAGGATGCATTGCTAATGTGATCTGAAGTCTCAAGCACATATGCTATGTACTTCGTGTTTAATACTTTTCTTGTCAAAAGTTATCATTTGAGGTATTGATCATTTGATCATCAGACACTGTTTCACTATGGTGCACATCTACTGGTATCTTCAAACAAAAAGATCACGGAGCTAAATATTAAACTGAAATTTAAATATAAGGAAAACCCCATTAATCGAAATAAACAATATAAGGATTTACTTATATGTAAGGATCTTCATAAATCCACTTAATATTTAAATCAATGCTACATATTTTTTATCTTTTATCAACAGACCAAAACTGGAATAGCCTTGCTGTACAACGAAGACACCGATAATACCTGTGATATTCGTCTAAAGCTAACAAAAGAAGTATTAACCATACAAAAACAGGATGTGATCCGTATCGGCGGAGGCGAATCCCATTCAGATGTAAGTACCGGGACTTTACGTAATACACCAAGCACACATGGACCCAGCTTCTGTTTCACAGGGTGAATTGTTCTCTGCATTGTCAGATATTAAAATAGCAGGTAATTTACACTTTAGTCCTTTTTTCAACCTTTTTTCAAATGGTAATTTCTATATTGTGACCAGGGCTAGCATAGAGAACTCGGGAATATAATAACAGAAAGCATTGCACAAAGACATCAGGACTAACTCTCCAGAACTAAACGGAGGACTATCAGTGAACCAAAGGTCACACATTGAAGCTGGGATGAAAGGGACAAAGAGGTGTCTTGCTATCAGTTGTGCAAATATAGTGTAAATACATTTAGCATTAAATGATACAATGTATGATATAATGAAACAACCTAATGCTAGCTCCGCATGCTAAGTCTTGGCCATGTCATAAATGCTGTCATAATGCTTTGAAAACTCTTTATTGTTTTACATACTAAATTTCCATTTTTAAAGCACAGAACCATTGTACTTCGAAGGCAAGCTGTTGGGGGCTTGGGTCTAAGCATCAAAGTAGGTTTGATTATTTTGTTATACAAATGCATCATTTTTGCTCATTGATTGCTCAGTTCAGCTTATATATGAATATAGAAAACAAGCTCACTCCAAGCTCAAGTTTACAATTGTTTGATTTTATTATTATTCATTATTATAGTGGTAACCCTGTCTAAAATTTATTAGATTTATTAGAATTTATTATCTACATTTTTGAAGCAAAAATATATCTATAGAGATCTGAGCATGCAGCATGGTCAATCAAAGATCCTTAATGTGTTGTTATTAGAACAAATGGTTCAGTTAAGCTTAATGCATCATAGGTGAAATACTATTTAGTCAGCATCGATGTAAGGACTGTAACTGCTGTATATGAATTGACGATGTAATTGTCCTCTGCCAGTTAAACGCTTCCAGTCAAAGGTTGTTCATTTAAACTCATTATTGCATGGATGGAAGCAGTCGGTCAACTTTTTATATGCGTTTTTCTCCAATCCAAGAATTGTGGTCAGGTTATGTTGATTTTCTTAATATATGCTGAAGTGCAGCCAGTAGGCTTTCGACGGGCCAGAGAGCACTGCTCAATTGGCAGTCAGGATAAGGAATCAATGGAGAATATTGTTGGAAACTTAACTCCCACTTAATCATAGTGAAAAGGTATTTGCTTCTAGAATATATACAACTCTGAGAGCAGTGTATTGTAGCTGGTCATTTTTATGTATATGATTTTCTTTTCTTTTTGTTTAAAGCATGTTATGCATATAAAACATGTATTTTTTGACAAAATCTATTTAAAAATCCCTATACTTCATTCATATTATCTCCTAAATGTATTTATTATTATTTTCCAAAAATCGTAACACCTCTTATCAGAAGGTTTACATACACATGCATAAGTTTCAATGCACCGGAAGGCACATTGAGCTTCATTGCTATAAAAAAAAAAGCCTCTTGAATTAATGGTGAACTTTGTGTCTTGACTAGCAAACCAGCTCAGGGATGAGAACCTGAGTGCAGCCGTTTGTTTGTCATGTGGTGGGTGCGGCGACGCACTGTATCAGTGCATTCTCCTTACCTCTCTCTTTGTATCTTGCAGGGAGGTTCAGAACACAAAGTGCCCGTGGTCATTTCAAAGATATTTAAAGATCAAGTTGGTAAGGTGATGACATTGGTGGAGTAATCCATTAATCAATCAACTTATCAACACAGATGTGAATAAGTTTTATATTTATATTTATGTACTGTACACCATTACCCAGTTCTATATGGAATTAACCAATGTCAGTAATTAATTATAATTCATCCATTCATCTTCTTATTCTGGTTATAATGCACTGTCAATTTGTATATTTTGAACTGCATTTTCATAATGTTTATCATTTTTCTGTTAAAGGGTACTGGATAGTATCCTGTGTGAAACAGCATGTTTTATTTTCTGACGTTGTACATTGGTGTCATGCAAAGTAATGGCTGAAAAACAGAAAAAAGTATAACCTTTGCACTTTGCAAACTTTCAGTACAGTATTATATTACTACTGAATGAGCACATATCCCTTCAAATACGCCTTCAACATGTCAAGCATATGCAAAATTACAAAAAGAAAGAATCACTTTTACAGCATCTCTTCAGATTAAGTTTTTAATTAGAGATTATGTTCGCTGAACTTAAGACTTGAACCATTCACCACTCACTCTTAACATTGCAGTCAATTATGAGAGACTTAATTGATTCTGCAATAACGGTATGTTTCAAACTACACCTAATGCACAATTAAATAATCGCATTGTTTATATCAACCTGTCGACTGTTTTTCGTTTCTGTCCATCTTAGGCATTTTTGTGAGGCTTACCTTATATAAATCATTTACATGCATATGTAACATATATAAGAATAAATTCCAGTGATTTTATTCTGACTCGCCTGTAAATGGGTGGCAGTAATGCCACGTGAAATTAGAAGGGCACATGCTAAATGGAGATACTGAATTAGTTTAGGTTCTTTGATGCAGGAAAATAAACCCTGGCTTTTTGGCACCTTTTATCTGGCCATTTTGTAAATTCAACGGACCCGTACTCAGAGGTATCCACCTGCCCTGGGTATCAATGGAAGATAGTCAGATGTGACCCTTGATTAATAACAGAAACCCATTACTATTCATGAAATGTGTAATTATATTCTATAGATTCCATTAACCTGCTTCTGTTCAACAGCCGATCAAACAGGAATGCTGTTCGTTGGAGACGCAGTGTTACAGGTCAGTGTGTTCATTTTCTTTCTGCTGTTACATTCTCCCGGTTATATGGCCAGCAAAACCAGGTGGCTGCACTGCCCGTACGAAACACTATAGCTGCATCTTTTATCGAAAGTGAGTTACAGTATGATCAGAATCTGGTCTCTTAGGCTCTGTTGTATTCGTAACAAAGTTAAACTGAGCTTGATTTTGAAGAAAACACAATCTTTTACCTACCTACTATGTCTTTTTAGATCAATGGCATCAGTGTTGAAAATTCTACACATGAAGAAGTTGTGAGTATTAATAATTTATGGCTGTCTAGCTATCTAACCTTTCTTGAGTCAGAAATGGTCTCTGTCTGAAACAATAGCATATTAGCATTTGAAAAGTATAATGACTTACCAGTTTATAAGCATTATTAATAATAACAACCGTTTTTTAAAATTTAGACGAGAACATTGTCTTTCATGTACTAATTTACTGCTATGGCAGGTGCATCTTTTGCGCAATGCTGGAGATGAAGTCACAATTACCGTTCAGTACTTCAGGGATGCACCGTCATTTCTAAAGCTCCCACTAGGTAAGACTAAGTAATCTTATTGATGTCCTGGAAAGAGTCTACAGCACCACTGAAAATGTTTTGTTCTAGGAACGTTTACGGAATGTTATGATTAAGGTTTGGAAACGTTCAAAGTGTCTAGTGTTCCTGATGTTCCCAGAATGATATACCACTGCTACAATGACTACTACAACTAATAATAATAATATAAAAACATTTACACAACAGTTAGTTCCACTCAAGAAATATGGTTGGATAAGAGGCTTTCTATGAGTGCAGCTATATCAGAGTATAACCGCACTCGGATATTTCACATCAGCTGTATCACTCTGCCATACAAGTGCATCTATAAACCATCACATATGCCTCATTTCCACCAAGACAGAGCTGGTGCTGGGCTGGTTCTCACTTGGTGCCTTTTGAGAACCTGCCCACATTTTCCACCTGTTTCAAAAATGAATGTAGATGGAAGTAAAGTAAAGGAGTAAAGTAAAGGTTCGGAAACATATGAAGGGTATGACGGAGCAGTATGTAACACTATTGTTTATGAGGAGGTCATGGGAACAAGGATGTATGGCATATACACATACGGTATACCACTTTTATTATGTAATATTTTATTTATTATAAAACAATATTTTCATTAATTTTATTAAAAAGATTTTCAACTAATGTTATCATGCTGACATTGACAGAGCCTTTGTTGAAATGTAAAACATGGATATAACATTCCCATCAATGTTACAGTAAGAAAGTTCTCTGCCAACTTTGAGAAGACTTTCACATAATGTTGGCTAAATTTCTGGGAATGTTCCCTGTTAGCTGGGAGTGCTGTGTCAAAGTAGCTCTAAAAATATAGCAGATTCCTCTGTACTACGGTCAACCAGGTTATATTTGACACTGTCTGCTCAATCATAATAGGTAAATCCATTTTGATATTGAGTTAATGATGGGCAAATGAAGCTTCATGAACCATTTGCTATATTTTCTGACCCCACTAGATGTTGGTCTCTGTTCATAAAAGGGCTCAAAGCATGACCCAAAGCAAACCAAGAACACCATCTAGTGGAGTACAAAAATACAGCAAATGGTTCATGAAGCTTCATTTGCCCGCCGCTACTTGGAGCCTATCCCAGGAAACACAGGGCAGGGGACACTCTGGACCCAGTCCATGACAAGGCAGCCACCCACTCACACACTTAAATGTGGCAGCATTTCAGTTAAGTGCATGTGTGTGGTACACTATGGGAGGAAACACAATGACTCAAACATGCACACAGAGCGTGCGACAGGATTCAAACTTCCATCCCTGGAGATTAATTTGATAATGATTAAGGGCATATGGAAAATGCACAAACGAGCAATATCTCATGCAGAACTAACAAGTAGTTTGAGATCCTACTTAATACTACAATGAAAAACAGATAACACATATAGGTCATGACATGCATTTTTAAGAGACTAACTATGGCACTGACCCTGTGCCTGTAATAACAGCAAACAAAATCTGGATTTTATTATCAACTGTAATAATCCTTTATGCCACGGATTTTTCATAACTGACAGTCAGGCGATAAAGCTTTTTCTGGGAACATGACATTCCTATGGCTGGCACAGTTGCATCTCATACCTCAGAGGTGATGGTTTGAATCCTGCAGCCATGTTGGGTTCTTGGAGTTTGCATGTTTGGCAGCTATAATTTGCCCATTGCATGTGGCTGTCTGAGTGTGTGCCCTGTGAAGGACTCATGATCTCTCCAGGTTGTACTTCTGCTTGTGCCTTGGATGATGGATGGATATTCTATTCTTAAAATATCAGTGAGGTATGTACACAAATTATACAATTTAATATCTTCATAGTATTTTCATCCATCCATTCATCCATCTTCTGCTCCCACTTGTCATATACAGGGTTACAGAGGGTCTGGAGCCTATCCCAGAACCTATGGGCACAAGGCAGGGAACAACCCAGGATGGGGTGCCAACCCATCGCAGGGTACACTCACATATGTGGGCAATTTGGTAACTGCAATTCCCCTTAGCATGTTCTTGGAATGCTGTCGATACACGGTACCTGAAGGAAACCCCACAACAACAGTTGGAGAACATGCAAACTCCACAGACACAGAGCAATGCCGGAGACTCAAACCCGGGTCCCAGAGGTGCAAGGCAACAGGGTTTACCACCACAGCCCACCACCCTTTCATAGTACTAGTTTCACAAATATATTTATGCAGAAACTGAGTTACATTTATGATTCTGATTTTAGTTTATTTTTTTGTTGTATTATGAAAAACAAAACATTTTAATATTTTTTCTAAAACTACTTACTGCTTATACTGCTTATAAAAATATCACAGGAAAAAAATCTTTATTCAAAGATTATATTTTTGTACTCATATTTCTACCCAGTGGTATTTCAAAATGTCACAGGTTATGCCTCTTCTCCTGTATTTCTGAATTACATCTAAATAATTAAACCTAACAGTGTATTTCCACATGAGTTTTCAGTGAATAAGCAGTTATTGAAGATGGATGGATGGGTTAATGGATAGATGAATAGATGGATGGTTCACCATTTGGAGCGGCAAACCGGCACAGTGGGTGGCACTGTCTCTTCACATCTTGGTTGGTTTGAATCAAATCCCTGCTTTTTGTGGAGTCTGCATGATTTCCTTCCCTTTCCACATACAGTCCAAAGACATGTAGTTAGATATATCAATAAAGCAACTTAGCGTAGCCAGTGATAGACTGACATCCGGTTCAGTGAATACTCTCTAACTGGTGGCCTGTGCTTCCTGGAATGAGCTTAACGCTTTCTTTGACCCTTTAATGAATGAACAGTTAGCAGATGGATCGATGGATGTGTGCCTTTTGAATACTCTAAACATGGCTACAACACGAATCGCATCAATTTCCTGGCAGACAAAACAAAAATACCCCAAAACATTCTGAGAAGAACATTCAGGAGTTTTCACCCCCCTGAATTAAAAAAGTGATGAAATGCAACACGATTAATTGTAGATCTTAGCAGGAAACACATCTTTCCGGTATTTTCTATTTGCTTTTTGTGTTCCAGGCTCTCCTGAACCACGCAGTGATCACAGTAGCAGAACACCATCTCCACTGTTCGACAGTGGTTTTCATCTAAATGGAAATTCAAATCACAGAGTAAGCTTTTTACATTTGTCATATCAAATATTTGTGTGGATTTCATTGAAATAAAGTGCTGCATAAAATGGTTTTATTTACATCGATAAAAGCCGGTATCCATATACACAAACAAACCCCAAGTGAAAAAGCTGACATACAGACTTAGCAATAAACATCTAAGATATTCAGCATGTTTGGTTTTCTTGACAAGTGGTAGTTGTGGACTGGATTTTAAAATTGGACATGTTTTGTGACCTCTGTTATTATTTCATTATATCAGACAGCTGTACCCTGGAGTTAAAAAAATCCAGAATATGTATGGAATGTTTGCACAAACGAGAATTCTGAAGGACTAGTAAAGTTGAGTAAGATCTTGGAGAAGACACTGACACGTCGGCACAGGTGCTCTGGGATGATGCAGACTTAGTGTCACTTTTCTTCGATTTGGACGTTGGACTCGTAGCGGGGTGAATTGACAAGAAAGGTGACAGGCGCGTGGCGTGGCTGACGAGCATATCAATCTGCTCGCCAAAACCGCACTTAGATTGGCTCGGCGTTCCTTTCGCGGTGACATTTTCATTCGCTTCGGTAGCTGATGGAGGTCTGCCTGGAGATTACAGGGAACCTTCTAACCCTGTAGCTTTGGTATGGCACAGGGGAAATATCTGGAAGCACATTCATTTGGACTGCCGCTATAAAGGGCAAATACCGGCTGAATTTCTTGTCTGTTTGGCTACCATCTGACAGCGGTAAGTTAAGATGAGGCATAACTGCAGATTATAAAACACAATTCAATTTAATTATAAAATTAGGGGCACAGGAGGCTAACATTCTTTTTGAATATATGTATATGCATTAATAAGGTTTTAAATCCAGATTCTAGAATTCAAGAATGTCCCTCTTAAATTGCGCCTTTAACATTTAGATTTCTCAGTGTGTGTCACTGCTTCAACTAAGGCATCTACCCATTCAGTCACACCCCCTCGGCTTCCACTCCACACCCCTCCCAATACTAAAGCACAACTGTAGCTCATAGACTTTGATATAGAAACACGCAGATTTTAATTACTTCTTTCTATAATTTTGAGTATCAGTCATTGTTTTAGGATCAGCTTTTTCCATGTATGACAGCTGTTTGGTTTCTGGATTTCGTTAATCTTTGTCTTGTCATTTGTGTTTGTGTTTTTGTGGGAAGGTGACAGCAAAAGTTATCGAGTGGGGGGGCACAAGCATTTTGCTACACTGGTGCCCATTCAGAGGGTGCCATCCTGGGCAATCTTTTGCCTTTCCCCTTCCTGCCAGCGTTTGGCCTACAGATTTGGGTGATGAGGATTTATTGGACTCAGACCTTGGATTCTTTCCCTATGGAGTCATTACAAAGGCAAAAATTTACATTGCAAGTGACATTTTGATGGCAGCCAATGTTTGCACTATTTAACTTCTCGTCCTCTCTCTAAAAAAGAAACACACACACACATAGTAAATCAACAGTATACTACAGCATACTACAGCATACTTATCCAATGCGCTGTTTGTCTGTCACCTTATAGTTCAATTTTTTGTAAGCAGTGACACAAATAAAAGTTATGCTCAGATTATTTATGTGATTCACAATGTATAATGTCTTTGCTGTAATTTGATAAATTCCGTGCAAATAATATAAATCAATAACATCAGCAGCATTTACGATATTTACAGACTGCATACAGTAATATGCAAGAAGTGTTACTGGTTTGATTAAACAGGCTTCAGTGGTTGTAGTGACTAAGCATAAATTATGCCATTAGCAATGTAGAGAGCTGCCATTCAAGAATTTATGTTCCTAAGTAAATACGGAGTTTGACTTGGTTGTTTTCAAGTTGGCTATTTGGTCTTGAGATATTAAAATAAGTTAAACTGAACAATTTGATTGCTGGTTTTGAATGGGAGCATATTGTACCTTTGCTGGCAAATCTTAAATTTGATTTCTGCTGAGGCAAGTGAAATAAGTGTAGGAATTAATAGCTCAAATAAATTTTAATATTCTCCACCAATATGTTTGAATTAATTAAAGCTTAATTAATTATTATTTAATGCTGATTATTAATCGATTGTTATGCCGAATGGTCGGCTCCTCCAAACTCAATTGGGGTATCCCTGTGAGTCTGTCAATGTGACACTTAAATGGGATTCACTAATTACCAGTATCGCTTAGTAACCTGGGTTAGAAGGCTCGTCCAGCGAGCTGCATCATCAGGTAATGTAAACAATTGGTAGCGAAGCTCCCCTCACGGCCGATGAGAGAGAGTCTCGCGATGTTTCCGGTGAGTTTGAGGTTCAGAGCGTGTAGCAAGATCGCACAATGGCAGGAACTTATTATGAGACACACAATGACGGAGGCTAAAGTTGTGTAAAAGACATGCATTTATTCCTAACTAACACTACAACTAACATAAGACAGACATTACACCTAACACAAACAACAAACACGAAATAACGGAATAAAACAAACAATGTAATTATGAAAATGCAATGACCGGATTTAAATGAGTAACCTTAAATGGGAAATACTGTTCTGCAAAGCAAGCATAGTTTGTGGAAACACGACCCTAAAGTCTTATAGCAGGTTAAACAGAACAGCTTAAGTTGTTAGAATGAAAGGAAGTTGGTTTACTTGGTTGAAGAGTGGGGGGGGGGGTCTTGGCAGTTGATGGCAGAGCTGCTGAGCTGATGGCACTCAGGAAGGCGCGGCGTTTGGAGCAGTGGAGTGGAGTCCCTTTAGATTCTGTCTCCTGGTGAAGCTTTGTCTTGGGTGCTGTTCTCTGTTCAGCTGGGCCTTCACCGGAGGGCTTCTTGTGGGTTTCTCTTCTCCCGGGCTGATGTTCTCCTTCGGGCGGATGGTTTTCTCTGCGCCGGCTGGCGGTTGTTCTGCTCTGCTGCTGGTTGTTCTCTGCCCGCCTTTGTTCTGAGGTGCCAGGATTTTTATGCTGTAAAGTCCATGAATAGGGATGACCAGGAATTCGACTCCTGGCCCAATGGCTGGCCATCCATTTGGCGGGCTTTCGGAAGGGGGTCTGTATCAGTCCTTTTGGGATTTATGGCCCGCCAGATTCTACCTTTACTGATGATTTTCATTAAGCTGTTATAACTTTTGATACATCCACTTTTATGGTAATCACTGACCAGATTTGGAATCAGGGGTGATTAACAATCAGTTTGATACCAAACATGCCATACCAGCTTCACAGGTACATACCTCATACCATCTGCATTAATTGATTAAACAATTAATTATTGTATCTATGTGACTGATTCATATCAGTGTAGGATACAGGTGTTTTGGGTTGCACCTCAACAGATGTTACACTTTGTGCGGATATTACATCAAATATTCATATTCCAAACAGCACATCTTATCCATAGATAGGCGTGGCCGTTAGTTTGTGGTAATATCAATATAAGTTGCACATCTGGAAACAACATATTTTGTTTGGTGTGGCTTGTGCCAATTCATCTTCTCCAGAATGGATAAGATACACCTTAATTCAGTTCTTTTAACATAGCATGGTAGAAACAAAGAAACTTGGTGAGGTCCACCAAGATCAGATAAGGACCGCAAAGGAATGTTGGAAGAGAAGGGGGGGTTTCTAACACAGAAGACTCTCTAAAAGTTAGGACACATACAAACATAACGTATCTGTATATTGAGACTAGTAGTCGTGAGTAAATCAATATACAGGGTATACAAAAGCCAAACTTAAATGAAACTTCCTTTAGGGTGTTTGTCTGTTGGGTGAGTGAAATGTAAGGCAGAGTGTATGTGGAGGGGGTTGGGTGCCAAGTCGAGGGACCCCTGTCCGGGAAGTCCACTCTGCTTGTCTGTAGGTCCCTAAATCTTTGGGCAATAAAAGTTGGAGTGCTAGCCTCCCTGGTTATCTGTGTGTGTGTGTTTGTGTGTGTAACCCCCCTTTGGTGCCTCTCGTACCAGGCTCGGCCTTGTCTCAGGCCACCTGGAATTTAGGCCCTGTGATATGTGCATGTGTGATCCTACATAAGGCAATGTGCTTGTTTGTGTAGTTTTAAAACCAAATGCAGACCGATGCAATATAAAAAGTTGCGTGCAATGTTGCTTTGAAAAATGGTTGTGAAACTTCGGAGGGATAATGTTTATTAATAGCATCTAATAAAACTTTGTCAAATATGGAGATAACTTCAGGTCTGGACTGTCTCCGACTAATCAGTCCAGAGTAGACTGATCCAGAAGTACCTTAGAATGGACTGTCTGGATGGCAGAATAGAAGTTGTGGATGACTGAAATGACTACATAAAGGCATCTCAAGCAGTGTCTCACTGGTGCTGGCATATATCAGTTAATGGAAGACATCTGGGCTTGATGGAGACATGAAGAGCAAAAAGTATGGAGAGGGTAGGTCATTTGTTGCCAAGTAGCAGATGAATGATTTCTAGTACTGTTAAAATAGTCATTTCAGTTACAAAATAGTCATTCAGCTAGAGAAAAAGAGCTTGAATCCACAGGAATGGGCCAAAGTGCAGTTGATAGGAACAGAAATTCCTGTCATGGTTTCAGCAGTCTTAGTCCATAGTTGTACTTCAAAAATTAGCCGATATCCTATACAGAGCATAGAAGAGCAAGACATTATTTTGGGCATCTTAGACATTTTTGGGTGAGTTTAATTTGCTGGGACATGTACCTTATGTTTTGACTGGCACTGGATACTTAAGCAATTCATATGGTGATTTTTGTGTCCTTTAATTAAGCACAAGAGTGATTTTTCCTCTGATTATTCTCATACCTAGAATTCACAAGTTTGACATGGAGAAAACCTGACTAGTTCCTAAGGCCAGGCAGTGCTTTCATTTCAAGCCACACAAGAGACATCCTTATTGATTCATTTACATGACCCAAATCTCCCACCAGCTGAGGTACAGAAAAGGTAAATGACATGAAGGACAATATTGCCTCCTCAGTTATTGTGTGGCGAGTTACCTGTGTGAGAATGGGCACCTTGTCTCTCTAATCAATTCTGACATGTGGACAATATTTTATTCCTTGTCATCTCAGTCTTTATCTGGCACAGCATGACCTCGGAGTCAAATCAAGTTTAATTACTGAATATCAGTCTGCATACTTATTGCAGAGGGAAAAAAACAGCCCCAGATTCAAGTTTCAGTCCTGTCATATCATCACAATATATGATATTGCACCGTGTCATGCTCCTATTATTTTTTTGTGCAATAATGAAAGCCTTGCTTTTTATTTGTGCTATGTATGTATTTTCGGGATAATAATTTGACTGTGAACGGTATTTTTTTGAAAAGTTACTCATGTTTGTCCAGAGTGGCTTGGTGGATAGAAACCCACAGTAGGGGTGTGAATACTGCATTGGATTCTGGTTTTGAGTTTTTTTGTGCATCTGAAAATACACCTTTAGGTGAAATGGCGGCTTTGAATTGCTCTTAATGTAAGTCTTGTACTCCAGGCTAATCCTGCAACCCTGCAAATGCCGGATAACACATTGTAGATGTCTCTATAACTGCATGTGTCTTTACATAATTAGTTAAATAATATAATTCATTTTTTACATTAAGGAACAATTTAATGTGGTGAGACAAACTTATTCTATTGTAATTAAGTCTGTAAAGGCAATAAATTCAGTTTACAAGAATGCATATATGATTAGGAAACACTAAAGACTAAGATTTTTATAGCATAGGACTCATGTTCCTGCATTCCTGTCTGCAAAGTTAAGTTTTTAAAAGTTATAACATTATATTTCCTTTGAAGTAAAAAAAAATAAAAATTACTGGAAGAGTGATGTTTTAGTGCTACTCAGTGAACCATTTTGCTGCCTCAATACCATATTTAAACTTGAAATACATTGTCTGGAGTTATGTTCAGCTGTCCTGAAAGATACGCACAGACATTTATTCTTTATCTTATGTGAAAAAAAGAGCACTTAAGAAAGAAAAGCCCTCTGTCTTTCATTTAAATGCTCCGGTCGGTAACTATTCAACGGCTTTTTTTTAAAGAACATCTCCCCATTTTCGAGCCATGAATTCCCTGACAAATTCTGATGGGCACTTAGATCACCTCGGCGGAGTGATGTACATCATGTAATCCCTAAACCTTAAAGTCTGAACAATTGAATGTGGTGTAGAACCAGTAAAGGAAGCCTTTTTCACCCCCAGAGAAGCACTCTTTCGTTTATGGTCCATTATTTATCCTATTTACACTATCTCACATGGAGGTATTTATTTGGTTTGCCTCATTAACAAAATTACCTTTTCTTTCCATTTAATTCCGAGTTTTCCCTGATAGAATTGCTCAAATTATAGGACGCCGCTGGTCAAATGCAAAATGAATACATGCTGAAGTAAATGTAAAATAGTGATTTTTAGCAAACAGTACAATGCATTGTGGCCTATTTTATTTCTCTTAGTCTTTGAAAAAGGTGTTTGAGAAAACATAAAGGATAAAAATCATTGAATATCATTTGAATGCGTGACTAAGCTTCATCACTGTCACCACGGCTGGGCTAAGTTTTTAGTAGCATGTTGAATGAGGAAAGCAAGGGAGTCTGGCAAAAAAATAATAATAAAGGAAATAACATTTTGGGACGAAAAGCTGGCTTTTGACTCTCGACACTGTCGTGAAGCGGGACGTGTTTGCCATCGATATCTGACTGGCTGATTTCATCAATGGCTGCATTCGGCGTTGTTAACCACACTCCTCATTTATTCTGTGTAGGTTCCATCCTCACCTCCGTCACCCTCAGCTAATGAACCAAAGTACAAGAAGTGCTGGGTGGGTGCCGTGTCCCTCCCCCTGCTGATGGCCCGAGTCTCCAGGTGTAGAGCTGGAACCGATAAATTAAGGTAGCTAATCCGGCGTGATGCTATTTACCTCCAAGACACAGATCCTTTTGTAGCTGGCTGTTGGTTTTGTGGGAAAATTCTTAATGGGCAAGAAGATGTTAACCCCACTATCTATGCACAGACATGCATTGTCCTAGAAGGTGACTGACTCTATGTCCAGCCCGGCGAGGTAGTATGTTAATGAAACGCTTTAACAGCTGTTGCACTTTAAGGGAGTCTGCTTGTAGAAACTACACTGGTGGTCAAAATTGTGGAAACACTTTCAATTTTTAGTGATTGCAGAAGTTAATTCAAAAGATGCTCCTGCTACTTATCTAATTGTCCAATGTATGATATTTGTGTACATTCTTTATTTATAAACATTATCACCATTATTGTGTAGTAATTAATAAAGCATAATGCCAAAAATGCTAGGTGTTTCTACAATTTTTGTTACTAGTGTATCTTTTGCATGCTATTCTGTCTGTCTGTCCATCTGACTGTGTATGTCTATGTGGAATACATATAGACCTGAGTGATTTGGAATCAATGTATGTTTAAGTTTACATGTAGGCCTACAGGTAAAAAGTACAGAAGAACATCTTCATGTAATGAAATGTTGACATAGTTTATTTGTTGCTTTGTTTTTGCTATTTGCTAATGTTTGGTTATGGACCACAAACATTATATCATTCCAGTCATATTGTGAATATTTCACTGGAATGTCACAGTCAGTGCCCTTATGACGCCACCCTCTGTGATCTTTCCCCATTTGGCCAGCAGGGGTTGCTGGCCATCCCGTTTCCTCCTCTGTCTTAGTCCTAAGTCCCTAGTGTTTTTCCCTTGCTCCCCACGCCACTGCATAACTCAATGGGCTGAGTGTGTGGCATTGGATGCTGAGAACCCTCTATGTACGGGCTGCAGGCCAACCTCACCTGTTGTTCATATTTTTTGGTTTTCTTTTCCCTAGTGTTTGTTGCTTCCCTGATTTAGTTTACTTTTGTTTTAGTTCGGGTCTGCTTGTACTTTTGTTTCACGTTTATTATCCTAGTGTTGTACTCCTAGTGTGTGGTTAATGTTTCCTAGTTCCTGTGTTTGTTAAGGTTCCCAAGTTTGGTGGTCCTTTATTGTAAGTTACTTCACCTGTTGCTTGCTGTCCTGTGTCTCTGCTGATTGGTTGTTCCTTTCCGTGATTGGAATGACTACATTCACGAACATAAATAAAGGGTATTTCTTAATTAATTTTTATTCATACATTATTATTAGTTTTTTTTGTTGGGCAGTTATCTTGGAGTTTGAGTTGATACTATCTAATTTTTAAAAAGCTATTTTTAATGTATGATTTTTCAACAAAAATATCCGTCACGTCAACGTCAACAGCCCTCGCCTTTACCTTCTGGCGGCCTTTGGAGTGTGCGAACCCTGCAATAGCCTAACCATGAAAAAAATCCCAAAAAAGAAAAGTTTCAGAAGAAAATAGAGAGTTTAATTCAGCCTGGACATATTTATTTGCATTCACCGCCAACGACGCTGGCTTGGCTGTGTGCTTGATATGTGGCGAGAAAATATCGAACAACAAAAAATGTAACGTTGAAAGACATTTTCAAAACAAGCACTTAGCATTCGCTGAAAAATACCCAACCGAAGATGAGTGAAAGAGAGCAATTTTGGAACTGCTACGAAAAGCTGAAGAGAGCAAACTATCTTTCAAGAAGTGGATCAGCTCTCCACAGTCAACTAGCACTGCTAGTTGTGTGGCAGCTCTGGAGGTCGTAAAGAGGGGGAAGCCGTTCACAGACGGAGAATATATGAAAGAATCGTTCATAAAAATATCAGAGCATCTATTCTCCGACTTTAAAAACAAACGGGAAATTGTTCAGAAAATTCGAGAAATGCCTCTCTCCGCAAAGACCGTCAGAGACAGGACCATTAAAATGGCAGAAAACATCAGCAGTAAGCAAATTGATGACATCAATTCAGCTCAAGCATTTTCAATTGCCTGTGATGAGTCAAGTGATGTAAACGATGTTGAGCAGACAGCACTGTTATGCAGATATGTCAACTCTGATGGGCCGCAGGAAGAACTGATTGAACTCATACCACTAAAGGCCCAAACATGAGGACAGGACATTTGTGAGGCTGTTGTAAATTGTCTAGAAGCAAAAGGAATAAACACCACTCACCTGGTGTCAGTGTTTACTGATGGGGCATCCAGTACGAGAGGAGCACAGAAGGGCTTTGTGAATTTACTTCAGAAGTCACTGGATTGAGAGCTGATGACGTTTCACTGCATCCTCCACCAAGAAGCACTGTGCGCACAAACATTCCCCCCTGAATGTGTGGAAGTGATGAACCTCGTTATCAAGATAGTGAACAAAATAATTGTGAACGGGTTAAGCCACCGACAGTTTTGTTCATTGTTAGAAGATGTCGACAACGCATATTCGGATATCCTACTGCACAACAAAGTCCAGTGGCTGTCCAGGGGAGAGGAGCTGAAACGCTCCGCTACCTGTCCGGAGCACATGAAGACCTTCTCGGAAAGCAAAGGCCTCAGCTATCCTGAACTGGAAGACCTCGATTGGCTGGGTAAGTTTTACTTCATGGTGGATATGACAAGTCACTTGAACATGCTGAGTAAAAATCTCCAAGGAAAGGGAAGCACAGCCTAGCAGATGCTGGAGGGTGTTTTGGCATTTGAGCGCAAGATGACAGTGTTCGCAAGAGATGCACAAAAAGGTACGCTCTCTCACTTCCCCTCCCTAAGAGAGTTCAAAGAAGCAAACAATCAAATAAATTATGATTATTTCCACCGTGCCATCGTTACAATGCAAGCTGCATTTGGAGAAAGATTCAGTGATTTCAGAAAGGAGAAACCTACTCTCTCTTTCCCTGTCACACCGCTGGACATCGACCAATCCCTGCTGAACACAGTTGCATTCACCGAAGTAAGTAAACCTGATCTAGAAATTGAACTGGCCGACATAGCGGATAAAGATTTGTGGGTAAATAAGTTCAAATCACTGACGGCGGATCTTGAAGAAGTCGCCCGTCAGAAGGCTACACTCGCTAAAGAGCACAAATGGAGTGGTATGGAAAAACTCCCCCTCCCCGACAAACTTGTTTTTGAAACATGGAGTGCCATTCCTGACACGTATATTAACATGAAGAAGTATGCATTTGGAGTCTTGTCCATCTCTGGCTCAACATACTTATGCGAGCAAGTTTTCTCACACATGAACTTCGTAAAGTCCAAACACCGCTCCCGCCTCACAGATGAGAGCCTACGGACCTGTATGAAGATCAAAGTCACATCTTACAGCCCCGACATACATGTAGGGAAGATCTGCAGAGAACTTCAGACAGAGAAATCACATTAAACAGGTAAGAACAATAGCATTTAATAAGCTATTATTTTTCCGAGAAAAAAAAAAAACATTTATTTAAGACTCCGAGCTGATGTAGATTTTTTGTATGTTCAGGTGCTTCAGTTGATTGCTGGCTGAGCAAAAAACCCGAAGAGGACGAGAGAATACTGACATGGACTTCTCAAAGACGCTCATCATTTTATGTTTCTTTTTAAAGCTGCTAAGCTCTAGCTAAATGTTTTATTTATATTAAAGTGGACTCATTTTTATTTTACTTTTACACAAATATAGGAAGGACTCAAATAGGCCTACGGTTCACAGTTTAATTTATTTCAGAGTAGGACTACAAATGCACACTGCACTTCTGTTGTTGTATTCAGTGGTTGTAACAGGTAAAATAAAAAAAAGATGAAAACTTTTAAAAGTTTACAAGCTCTGCTTTTTTTTGCGGCTCCCGACTATTTTTTTTTGGCAGAAGAGGGGGCAAAATGGCTCTTTTGATAATAAAGGTTGCAGACCCCTGCCTTAGTGAGTCATTGTGCTTTGTTACTCTGCTGTTTCTCTTCCCAGTGTTGTGCAGTTCCTTTGTATGCTGGTTTATTGGTCTTTTTAGTTATTTTTTTTTCCCTTCTGTTTAGTTCTGACCCCTCCTGGTCCCTTTAATTCTGTGGTTTTCCCCTCAGTGTTCAGTTTTCTTAATAAACCACTTTTGTCTCGGAACCGTCAATGGATCGTCACCCCCATTTCCTCACGTGCATCATGCCATGCTCTGACATTGGAATATATCAAACGGAGGGTTGTATTCACTTACAATGCAGGGAGTATTTCACACCTTTGTTCAGGCTCGCTCATTAGCAGGTACTGCTGCATATGACTGATGATGAGGCGGAATAGGAAGTGTGGGCTCATTTACTACCGTATTTACTTAAATTAACATTTATATATTTGTTGCTACTGGTCTGGGCTACAATGACTTGATATGGCTTTTTCCATTGAAAAATGTATCACATTTTCATGTATGAAATTAAATTTACTAATCTTTCAGCTATAACAAACAAGAAATAGTACTTGTAGCAAATGAATAATTAATAAAAAACTTTAATATGGCCTCTGTAGCTATATTATGGATGGATTGATGGGTAGGCATTTATTTATGCTTGTTTCTCATCCATCCATCCATCCATCCATCCATCCACCCATCAATCAATCTTCTGTAACTGCTTGTCCTATTTAGGGTCTCTGGGGGTTTACAGCCTATCCTGGAGGTCACTGCTCCAGCACTATATGAAGACCCATTTGTGAAAAACATTTTACTTTAATTTAGTAAAACTTATGATTGACATGTACAGTACTAACCTTTCCATTGCACTCTGGTTATTAACATATTTTGTGATTAAAATCCATTCCATGGCCATTTAAAATAGTTTTCATATAAGGACGGTCCAGTAAAAACAGTTAATTATATTCTATTATATGGAATGGTTGAAAGAATTTGCAAATCTTTGTTATTAGTAAAATGTGAAAAAAAATTTATTCAAGCAAGTGAAAATTATAAGCAAGCAAATAAATTGATAAACATAAATCTTTTCACATTTAATTCCACAATGAATTAAGATGATGTAATACTTACTTTAAAGATATAGTTATGTGTTATACTGCAGCAATAAAATTGTGTTAAACCCCAGAATGTATTGTGAGCATCTTCTGATACTCTGTCTTATTTCAGAAGTACACAAATAATAGTCTTGGTCCAGGCCAGTAATGAAGTAATGAACTGATTAAACCTCTCTAGGCAGATTTATGATGGCGAAACAATAGGATTGTGAAAACTAAGCTTTATTTTCTTATCTCATTCCTACCCGTGATGGATTCTTTAAAAACAACAGTGAAGGATTGGGTCTCCTGGTTCTCATCTGTTTTAGAAGAAATGCTTTCTCAAGAGCATCCTGCTCGGGAATAAAGTGTAAATTACGCAGATGAAGGTGCAAAGTTGCTACTATGAATCAGTCACTTAGCTTATTGATGCTAATAACAAATTCCCGTTGCCACGGGCTTCTGTGGCATCACGGTATACATGAAACATGAAAAGGCCAGACTTATCCATCAACACATGAAAATGAATATGGGATGGGTGTAATTCATTTTATAGTCTCTTGAAATTTTGCCAGCGTGAGAAATGTGACGACTGAAAACCAATTATAACAAGGCAGATAGCAAGAACATTATTGTGGATCAACAGGCCAGTTGGCGAAAGGATGTACGGATACATTTACTGATCTTTGTATAATCTATAAGTGCAGTAACAATTATTTAAAAATAAGGCCCTTGTGCATATTCTCCAGTTATAATTCACTTTTCCCGTTTGTTCCAGGTCCAACTGCTTTGAAGTTCTTGCCTTAAACGGGGAACGTTCCAGTGTTCTACAGTTTTGCACGGCCGCTGAAAGCACAGACTGGATTCAGTCAATATCCAATAACATCAACAACTTAACACTCGAAAATGTGAGTGCATGTAAACATATTATATATTACACATTTATATATTTATATAATATATACCATATTCATATATATCTGTATACATTACATATTATATACTTAATGTATGTCATTATTCATGAGAGATTTAGCTATACAATACAGCTGACCAATCTTAAGATGTTTATTATACACTATAGTTTTACATGATATACTACACTATACTTGCACATTTGTATACAATACATTCTGAACTGCCTGAGGTCTTTTTTTTTTTTTTGTTGATTCTGCTGTCGATAACTAGTTGCCTGCTCATGTCTGCTTTCAAATCGAGGTGACATGTACCATATAACCTTTAGTAATCAGAAGCCTTTCTGAGGAATGAAATTCAGTCACTTACAGATTGGTAGTATTCCCCACTGGGTTGCGGGTCACGCTTTCAGCGAGGTAATGCAAGATGCGCTGATGACAAAGGCAGGTGTTATCATTTCATGCATCGCAGATTAATGTTTTTACATATTTTTAAAAAGAGAGAAATAAAATGAAATAGCACTGATCCTTGAACATATTTCCATTACTGCTATTAAAAATTTTAATATGGAAGCTGAAAATGAGAGGGGTTTTAATACTCTAATGCATTTTGGGGGAACAACTGATAACTTCCTTAACTAAACGTGGCTAAAATTATTTATGTAGATTTTATATAATCTTGTGAAATTTGTTTGATGCATGCTTTGGAATTAAGACTTATCGAAGTCCAAATTACAGAATGATGTTTGTGACATGGTGAAATGCATTTCCTTGCATGACTGTAATGCATTACCGTGGGGACTGGTAATTACTGTACGTTGCAATTACAAGTTGCAGTCTGTAGAATTGGCAAATGAATCTTACAAGATCCCTGTGAAGTGATTCCTCTTTATGGGTTACATTTTATGTTTTGTGGAGATGGTGCCAAAGCTCCATCTTTATTAAAGATACAAACATGAACTTGCGTACAGAAGTTTTTTTTTAGAAGCTAATTATTTCACTTGCATCACTTAATTACAGGTTCTGATTGCTAAATGTTCAATTAAATCATTATATGTCAGCCCCAGGAACAGAATTGGGCCTTATCTCGGTGACCTGAAACCTAAAAATAGATAACATTTGGTCTGCATTCAGCTTGATAGCTTAAATGTATGCTGTTTGGTAGACCTCCACTCTTTATCATTAGGCTTCCTTTAGTTCTACAGTATTTGAGACACATTGACTTAAAGAACTTATGAGGTGCAGACAGGCATGGATATACACTAACAGAAATGGGTATAACACCTGACATTCTAAGCATTACAGGTCTGTGAGGGCACATTAAAACCATTTGTCACATTCCTCTGCTTTGATACTGTATTCCAGCACTTCTGAAATGTTCAGCTGTCAGGTGTCAGTTGGTGAAATGTTTTCAATTACAGTAGATGTAAATTTC
Organism: Paramormyrops kingsleyae; assembly: GCF_048594095.1. Classification (NCBI taxonomy): domain Eukaryota; kingdom Metazoa; phylum Chordata; class Actinopteri; order Osteoglossiformes; family Mormyridae; genus Paramormyrops; species Paramormyrops kingsleyae. The sequence goes on from NC_132810.1 coordinate 21,557,953, forward strand.
TAAGAAACATTATTGAGGAAAATACCATTCATCTGCTTCTATTCATTTGTTATACAGATGAAAACGATTAACAAATGCTTTGCACCTGACGACCAGGTACGTAATTTCCACGTATGTGTGATAGAACATATTAAAAAACAGTATATACTGTATGCAGGTTGCTGTATACCATAGCTAGCTGGAACACTATTTTGTAAAAAAAAAAATAGTGTTTCATACTTGTGAGATACACAAAGTATCTTAAAAAATGTAAATCTCCTTAACTGGGCAAATGTAAATGTATTATATAGGTATTATTTTTGATAAAGAATCTCAATGATGACACACACAACGTGCATACACAGTTTGCTACATTGTTTCTGCACCTGGCAAATTGGAATAAATTATTGATTTTCTTGTGAAATAGGGAGAAAAGATCTTCTTAAACTCCTTCATTTCCAGGAGGATTTTATCTTCATCCTTTGAAGATGTTTCGTTTCAGATCATCCACATGGGATGGGTGTGTGACCACTTACAAACCAGCGACTCCCCACCTCACTGCTTCAAGTTTCTTGCATTAAAAGGCTCCTCTGTCTACATCTTCAGGACCCCCCCAGTAAGATCAGTGCCGGTCAACCCATTATGTGACATTGGCGGCCGCCTAGGGCGCCGTCTTCGATGGGGGGGCAGCTTGCCTAGGGTTCCCTATGGGCCTTTACTGGTACTGCTGGTGTCCTCTACTTAACATTTAAAGTACATGCTTTTCGAATACCAATAGCTCAAATGCAATTTAAGAACCTGAAATATATATTACTAGCTAAGAGCACTGTGATATTATAAAGATAATCCATTTTCATGTACATGGGATTCTGCTTAACATAGTTTAATGAAAGACCCGGAGTATGCTACCAGTATTTATTGATTACGTTGACGTTATTCATTGCAAATTTAAACAATATTTTTAAGAAAATCACACCATTTATGGCTTTTTAAAATTGTAATTTAACGGAATTAAGGGAATTCATAATAATCTTGAATTAAATAATTATTGCATTTTAGGTAATTGAATGGTGATATAGAATAACTATTCAACATACAAAAATTCAACCAATACAGCGTCTTTTCATAGTTCAGCAGCTTAGAATGTAAATTGCAATTATCAACATAAGTAATGGCATCTACATCATATACTTCTATGAAAATACAGAACTAAAGAGGATGACTCATATTTCCCTTATTATCTACACATTTGAACCAATCAACTATACAGTGCCATTATAAACTACTGGGTGAGTTCAGATGACATAAACTTTTCATCCATAGACAGTAACCAGTAGAACCAGCAGATGAAAATCATTTTTATGGTCAGTTGCTTTGTAACTCTGGATTATGTCATATTCTCTTTAACAAACATTTTCAGGCCAGGTGAGGATCTCTGGTGACCTTCAGGAGCTTTTCGTCTTTTTCTGCTCCTTAAGCTGCAGCTTTGGCTCTGCGCTTTGGGTGCTCTTTTCTGCTGAGATGTACATTTTCATCCCAGTGTTAGATCTTTTCAAATCTGACCCAGGTCTCCCTCAAGGATTAGCCCCTTTATAGCCCTGTCAGGGCCCCCTACTTCCCAGGGTATGAAAGGCAGCCATATTTCACAGCAGGGACTGGTGCTGCACACCACTTTGCACTGGGTACCGCAGAATCATTTGTATTTCAGTATATTCCATGTTCAGGATTCCATGTGAGAGCTTTCAGAATTGTGTTCTAGCGCTAAGAAACAATATCATATATCAATGCATACCGAGCACTAATCGTATCAATGCAATTGTCGACTTTTTTGTATGTGTGTGTATAATATATATATATATATATATATATATATATATATATATATATATATATATATATATATATATATAAAACTTCTTTTTAGGTCAGCACGTTGGACTGGGGACGAGCTGAGGCGATTCATAACGTCTGTGAAGTTCTCTTTAAGACTCACAAGGTATCAAAGAACAGTTTTCCTGTTACAATTGGTTAAATGATTTAAGCGTTATGTATTGGGTGTTAGTTTACAAGGACACATAATAGCAGCCCTGCCTTGGAAGCACATTGCAATGGCCTGATTGTCAAATGATATGAATATTCACCTGTGTAAAAAAAGCAGGAATCTGCTTCTATTCTGTAGTAAAAAACACTGATTCTTGTACACATTACAGACATACATAGAACAACCTGTTTTGAAGGTACACATTTCCTCTATTGCATAGAGATAATTATGATGGCAAAGAGTTATATATGTACAATTTAATGTTGAGATCCAGTGTAGGAAGTTGTTTTACTGGGTACTGTCTACTTAGAAATAAATTTCAAATAGCTTTTAGTTAAATGGCTTAACATAAATTCCAAAAAGCAAACATTGAAAAGAGATTTTTGTAGACTTAGAAAACATCTCAGATAAGGGCAATATGTCAAACTCTGATAATGATAATCCTTGGTCAACTTGGTCAGTTGTGCATAGCTTGTAAAGTCAAGCTTGTTTTTGAGAATGGCGATGGATTGATCTTTGCCATAGAGATGCAACAACAAGGCGAACATTGTTCTGTGAAAGCCAATACTTAGTACTTAAATCAATGTAAGACGTTGTCATGGAGATGAAACAGTAAACGCTTTAGTAGTTAAGATAAACAAAGATTCTATTCTGTATGACCCTGTTGACTATAATGTCTGACGTAATAGAAGAAATTACTTGTTGATAGTGATTGCAACTGTGAAGTCCGTACAGTCTGTGGGTTTACTCCACATTTACTCCACATTTACTCCACACTGATGGACGACACACATTTTCTTTAACGGTTTTGTGCTGTAGGCCCTGGTGTATTTCAGAGGAAGGAAGGAACAAAGATGGGAAACATATGACCTACTGATTGTTTGCTGCCAGGAAATTGTTTGAAGCTCTCCCAGAGTATTTCCTTCAATATTATACTACAGGAAGTTATCAAGAAGAGTTCCCTAATGTCCCATGAAGGTCCCAAAGGGAGGGGTGTCTGGCTTGAGTGGAAGACAGGCTGTAGTGGTGCAGTTTGCTCACAAAATAAATTATGAGCGAAAGCACAAGAACCTCCTCCCCAGGGAGAATAAAGAGATCTGTATTGACTTTAAGAATACAAGTACAATTCTGCCCAATTTTTATGGCTGAGGATATATGAGTGTCTTGTTTAATTTAGATGATGTGTGTGCCTGACTGCAAGGCACCCCTGTAAGAGCTGTACATGGGCAACTCAGGAATAAAATGTTTAAGAAAATGCAGCCATTTAAAACTTTTCTCACTGTCTTGCTCTTGTCCAACATACTTTTTAGACAGTGGGCTGTGAGACATCAAATTGCAGGTAATTTGTGACAGATTAATATATCTAATAAATACATAAATAGATGCACATTTACTTACTTTCATGGCCAAATGCTGAATAGTAAATTTGAGTTCCTTCCATCAGGACTTAATTCTCCGAAATGATTGTTTGAATTGTCTGCTAAACAGAATATTAAATTATACGCTGTTCTGTTTACCCTTTTCCACAGCTCTGGATTGCAGAGGACTGTTGGATCCAGTCAAAGCTTCAGCTGAGTCACCACCACGATTGTGAGGCACAGGGTAGTAAGGCTTACAGCTTCAGCGTCCTGCTGGGGCATGGGCAGAGTCATTCCTTCAGTGTCGAGCTGGGCAGTGATCTCACCATATGGGAGAAATCCTTCCAAAGAGCCGTATTCATGGAAGTACAGAGAACAAGGGTACGTGCAAATTTACTTTGAGGATGCAAAAAGATTTTTTACTTGAATATGTCATTTATTAGGTTCCCAAACTTCTGATGTTCGCAGACTAGTCTACGTCATACAGAAATTTCGTGAGCGGGTAAAACGGCCTGGGGGTGCCAGCAAATCGATCGCGGATTTCGGCGAACCATTTCCATTTTTTTAAGATGTGAACAAAACACACTAACTTGAGGGGTCTTAAATTTTTTCCCAAATATATAAAAATTTACCTCTCCACCTAAAGGCATTTTTTCGGATGCACAACCCATTTGAGTTCGGGGCGCGGACCGGAACCAGGAACACCTACATATACAGTATATTATTTATTATTTATATGGATTTATGTACACAGATTGGGTGTTTTAAAGGATACTGATACATGAAAATGTCAATTTAATTAATTTACTTGGTCATTATATTTGTATGACTCTGTAGCAAAAAAACAACAGATTAAGATCAATTACAGAAACAAAATGGCAACAGTAAACAATAGCATTGTATTTCTTAATTTTGTCAGTGCTTAAGTTTTCTGGTTCAGGAATCGTGCAGATGGCAGTATGTGTTGTCAGGGTTACACCAACAACTGAGGCAGACCATATGGGGCAATGGCCAATTCTTATGAAGTGTGGCTCTGCTCACAGCGTACGGTGGGGCCGCCTGTTTGCATAGGAGCCCAGAACTGGGGGTGAAATTCTGATCTTAGCTGCAGCTGGCAGGTGGGGTTGGGGGTGAGGAGGGGAGTGACATGTGCTTACTTAGGGAGGGCCGGACAGGGAGACGCAGTCTGGATGTGCCAATGGGGTATGGCGGCGCGGGAAGGGAAGGGACATGAGCGGAACAGACGGCAATAAAAATCTGTAGGCCCTGGGGCAATTATACTTCAAGCCCATAACTAGTATAAATAATACAATGGAATGGAGCTGTCAGATGAGATTTAACTCATTTCAGCAAGAAAAAAAATATATGATTTTCCTAGATTGGACAATTCCATTCTACTTCACAACGTACTAAATTTTTGCAGTATATTAAATGAGCTCAGGGCTGAGACGCAGAATGAAGAAAATATGATTTTCCTAGATTGGACAATTGCATTCTACTTCACAATGTACTGAATTTTTTTGCAGTATATTAAGTGAGCAGTATATTAAGTTCAGAACATTTCCAGGCAACATAAACATTATGCACAGGTTACATATTTTTATATTCCTTGATCTGTTATACAGAGGGTTTAAATCTGAATCGGGGGGGGGGGGGCATCAGGTAAATAGTGGGGGGTGGGAGTGAATAAGCTGCTCTGTGCATTATTAGTTATTATAATGTATTGTAATATTAGTTAGGCTGTATTTTTATTCGTCGACATGTTACGTTACCCCTTTAAAGCAATACCAAATAACTTTTTGATTTCTTTTTTTTTTTTTTTGGGTATTGCACACATCACACGAGGGGCAGCATGGTGGTCTCACACCTCTGGGATCAGGGCTTGAGTCTCCGCCAGGGTTCTGTGTGTGTGGATTCGGCATCTTCTCCCTGTGTTGTCGTGGGGTTTCCTGCTGACTTTAACTGGAATTGCTAAATTGTCTGTAGGTGTGTGTTTGTGAGTGACCGGTATATGAAATTAGTCAAAATCCCAAATGTGATTTTTCACACAGACCTTAAGTTTCTGCAAAATTTTGGTACATTAAGAAAAAAGTTAATGTTGAAGGAGGCGGACTTGTGTTCTGGCAGAAGGCTCCATGTGTATTTAAACCCTGGTTGTACTATGAATTGTCCTCTTGTAATATATTATGAGTAACTGTGACGACATGTTAAAGCTGGTAATTCCAGGATCAGGATTATTTCTGATTATTAGTTTTCAGAAAATTCAAATATATATTCAAATACAGAACTGAAAGTATATTTATTGGAATTTTTTATAGTAACACGTACAGTTCTCCTAGTTTATGAAAATCCATCAGTTAAAAGGATTGTCCGGATCTTATAAGGATAATCAGTGTTGTTTATGGCTCATACGATATGCATGAGTGGACAAAAAAAGACAAAAAAAATGATAAAATGACAAATTGAAGTAAATACTGTACCCATATCATTTTTGATCAATGAAAAAAGCAGGTTTTCATGCCTGACTACATATCATTGCAGTATACAAATGTTTAATATTGTAAAATTTTGAGGCTCTTACCAAATAACGAGGAGATTAAATGGAACATTAATCAATGGCGTCAGCCACAGGATCTGTCAGATCGCCCGTCTTCAACACGGTTGCTAGCAGCTTGAATTTATAAACCAATCAAGCGTGTTTCTGGCAGAATAGTTTATTTCCTTTTAATAATATGTACTCTATGCCACTGCATTTTTTCCACAACTGAACTGAGGTCTCTGAGGAACATTAAAGAAATATGTGACACAATAGCTCGTTTTCAGAAAAACCTAATGAGTATTCTGCTTGTGAAAGACATGGGAATTAATCCTTTGAAATTTTGGAAGCAGCCCACAATGAGAAATGAAGCCGACAAACAGAAGGCAACAGATATTTTAATTTAACATATTAATGTTCTCCTCGTGCTGCTTCTGCTGTTATTAGGGTCTGGCATTTTTTAGTGTAAAGTACTCCTTCAGTGTGCTCTGAAAGAATGTTGAGGAGAGATAATTAGTTAAGAAATCAAAATTCAAATGGAAAATTATTATCTGGATGTTTTTTGTTTTTCCACCCATCCATCCATCCATTATCCAACTGGGTTGTGAGGGGTCTGGAGCCTATCCTGGAAGCAATGGGCATGAGGCAGGGGACAACTGATTGCAGGGCACACTCACACACCATTCACACCTATGGGCAATTTAGTAACTCCAATTAGCCTCAGCATGGTTTTGGACTGTGGGGGGAAACTGGAGTACCCAGAGGAAACCCCATGACGATATGGGGAGAACATGCAAACTTCACACACATATAACCCAGGTGGAGACTTGAACCCAGGTCCCAGAGGTGTGAGATAACAGTGCTAACCACTGCACCACCATGTCACCCCCTGTTTCTCCACCTTCATCCTAAAATCATAAAGAAACCTTTCTGAAATTTGAGTATTACTTGAATGATCTTTTTATCATTGTTATTTATATGCATTATCAGTGTAATAATTACTGCCCTTTTTCTGGACTATGCAAACTTTTAAAGGTTTGTGGAAGCATATTAATCCAGAATTAGAAAGTAAATGTTCTTAATTCTTAATTAACTTCGCCACAATTGCAAATAAGTATCACTATCCCGGCTGTATGTAGAATTTAAGAGAACAAAGATAATCTCTATACAACACAGTGTCCGTCTATATCCATCTTCTAGCTGCTTCTAAAACACAGATGTGGATCCCAGCATAAGGCAACAGAAGACCCTGGATGGAATGTCAGTCGAAGGCAGGACATACATAACCAGTGCTGTTAATTAACAGCCCATTTTGGTATGAGTATCAACAAGAGAACATCAAACTAATACTTCCACAGCATCACCTGGAGCCGTCAAATTAGGTTTGCATTTGCTGGAATACGAGGCACCAAGAATCTTACCACCAAGCCTAAGACAGCGTTAAAACAAAAGGGCTTAATGAAATGGAAAAGCACTATCAAAATCCACTGAAGGCAGAGTATTTTGTTCCTGGAAAACCCTTCCTAAGCCAAAGCTTATGCACTTTCTGTTTCATCATTTACTCGGAAATGGAAAATCACACACCTACGTGGGGATTTTCTCTCCCCAGATCTCAAACACATTTTCTGCCGAGCGGCTCTTACTCTGCTTTGTATCGCCTGGCATTGGCGCAGTCGACGTGCCGCCTCGGCCGTGCCACTTGGGTTCCTGCTCCTGCTCGCAGCGGCACAGCTTGGCAGGGAGCGGGGCTCCCCGAGCAGCGATGCTAATCAGGAGCGTTAGCACATGCTACCACCGACATCACTTTTATACCAGGGGTGTGATAGTGAACGCCTGCCTGCACCACCACTATGCAAACGCCACCAGCTCTTCATACCTCCAGCATAAATCTGCCCTCAGCTCCTGCTGTGATTTTGCCAGCTTCTTCCCGCAGGTCAGCGACATGCAGTTTAAAGAACTGGCATCTGCGTATTGTCTCAGTGCGACACTGTGTGTGTGAGACCATCACCGAAACCACGATTTGCACCTCTTTGATGTTGCACTGCTACTGTTTGCACTATTCCACAAATACAGTGCATATTCTTCCAGTTTCATACATTTTTTAACCTTGTCCCCATGTTTTTCTCTGTTGATCACATATTTGCATATGTTGTATATGATGAAACGAAGCGTGCGAGTACAGGTATACGCCAATGCTTCTCTTGGCTTTACCCCATCTTGCTCTCCATGAGACACACAGACCATTCACTGCCATAGTACTGTATATGTTATACCGCTGGCTGGAGTGCTGCTGAATAACATTGCTGTTTTATTGTGACAATAAAGATTCTTATCTGACTTACCCTATCAATGGACTGTGGTCCCCTACAGGAGGCACTTTAGTTTATTTTTCCAGGATGTGCTTTCAATCATCGTACCCCTGATTTAATAAGCAGTTACAGAGAATGGATAGCGGGATGTATTTGATAAACTAAAGGCCCAAAAATGAACCATCTTAAAAATTATGAGGATTCACTTAGCAGAGTGTGCATTAGTGTATTGTGATTTCGGTACGGCAGCTGCTGTGGGTTATAATGTGTTTCCATGAGATCCAAATTGCTCCAAAATTAGAGTAAGGGCCACTTCATGCCTGTAGTTATAGTGGCATGATAGATGCGATGTGTGAGGGGATGCAATGTGACGTTTCCTCAGGGACCACGGAATTCCATGCTTACTCACCTGTTACTTCTGGCTGGGCTGAAATCCAGTGTTTCTGTTTCAGTGTGTATCACAGTCTTTCAGTGGAAATTACAGACTGATATTACATTTTTTGCACCACTGGCTATTTAACAGAAGAACTTTGTTTTCTTTTTTTTAACAGTCAAAGACCTACCTGTGTAGCAGCCAGGGAAAAATCCTCTGTTTCACTATAGATTTTGAGTCTGGATTCACATGCTCTGAAAGTAGCACAAAGGTAAGTGATACTTATGAGAATGTAAAAAGGCTCATTTTAAATATTTGTATTCAGAGCACTGTTCACTCTGAGTACTGTACTTTGTAGCTTCTTAATTTTGTCGTTATCCAAACTGATTTTGAAATGTTCATAGTTTCGAGTATGTAAGATTCCAGACAAAACGAAAGCAGCGTATCAGATGAACAGAAGCAGCGTTACTGCACACCAGCGCTGACGTTGCCGTGTGATACACGGGCCGCTCATTCTCTCAGTCCCCTTTGTGTTTCCGCCCAGCTGACCCTGTTTATTCCTCTTTCTGCAGACTTATCTATGACATCTGGGCCTTTTTAATCACGTCCCTCTGTGGGTACAGGGCTCACAATCGGAAAGACAAAAACTTCTCTGAAACCCCGCCAATATGCCCCCTGTCGCCGATAAAAAAGCACGCATGTTTCATTTTCCATATAATATACAGCATATATCCTAGAGATTTCATAGGGTTAAGTTGCATATTATACTTTTTTATTTGGATAAAATTACTGGTTGATGAGGAAATCATCTGAATATTATTTTCAGGTGGATTTTTACTCAATATTAAGATTGGTGCTCCCTGCAGGAAGGAGGCAGGATTAAGTCCAGCTCTGTATATACAGAAGGTCCAGAGAACACAGATTATGTTGTGTTCCTCTGGATGGGTGAGACGGCTGGCTGCTCTCGCTCAGACCACCGTACGCCAACATCTACTGCGTGCTTTGGGCTGCGGGGGGAAATGAGCAAATGGCACTTGCCCCTTAGTGTGTTACATTGCTTCATGATGCCTGCAGTTCCAGAGTAAAAGCTAGTGAGTGTCTGACAGAAGAGACATCGCAGGAGACGTGTTTCTCTGCAGGGGTGTCGTGGGGAAATCCTGCAGTGGACCATTTCATATTCTACATTGCAAGCTGTTGTTTTTTTTTTTTTTTTTTGCATTTCCAGTTAAATGTCATTTGGATAAAAGCTTCAAATCTTAATAGAAACCTGGCATCGGGCCTCAATCAGGAGGCTTTTGTAAGGATGACTAACAAGCTGGGCACTTTACACATTAATTCTGAAGCTATAGTTTGATTCCACTATGCATTTGCCTCGCTATAGTATGTATTGGTTTTGCGCCGTTTCTGCCTCTAACAATCTGATTTCTCTTTCGGGCCTCGCCTTGAACCTCTTGAAGAATATCGTTTGGAAGTACAAATTTTCCCAGCTGAAGGGATCTTCCGATGATGGGAAGACGCGCGTGAAACTCCTCTTCCAGAATTCGGAAAACAAGCAAATAGAAATGAAGGTAAGATATTCCGATTAAACTGTTCTTCTATATAGTGATTTAAAGAACACTGCGTATTTTAAAAAATACAACTGTGGTTATACAAAATGCCCATATAATATTAAAAAGGCAACAGTTTGTCATCTATACTTGATAACATTTGCTTGACCTGCACTTGCCTTGCCTCTTACCCCACAGGAGCTGGAGTTTGCAAACCTGACTGCCGTCTTGCACTGTGTTCATTCGTTCATCGCTGCCAAAGTAGCCTCTATGGACCCCGTCTTCATCAACAGTCAGAACATCAGCAGGAAGCACACACACAGCTAGGGCTGAGCCGACGTTTCCTCTGCACTTGTTTCTAGCCGATCTGATATTTTATTAACATTATCTCTGTAAATATATTTATTCCTTTTTATTTTTGTATAAGTCTTTAATTATTAGGGGGAAAATGTTTAAAATGAATGAATTTTGGCAATAGGGAGTTTTTTTTTATTGATGATTGATGAATCATATCAAAATCTGGTTGCATTTCACACAATGACCCTGTAGAAAACCGTACAGCTACCTAGGATCTGTCTGTGGGTGGCGGGTGTGTGGGGGGGTGGAATGTGTGTTGAAAGGTTTTAAAACTCATCGAAAGACAACAATTAATAAAGTCTTTCCACTACTGTTTATGCAAATGTAAATGATTGCATTTGTCATTGGCCTAAATGTTAATTTCCTTATTTCTGCATTATTCAGTTTACACTAGTCATTATAAAACATGCAAAATATTTTAAATTATGCAAAATAGTTTTTATGTAATTATCAGATTAACCAGTGAAATTATGACTTTCAGTTAAAACTCTTATCTAATACATAAATAAAGCAGATATTTTAGTTGAATTACATACCTGAGTGAAGGATATGTCCTGTGAAATGAATATTTATTTATCAAAAGTGGTAAGTAGCTCCCAGAAAAAGCAATTAAATTACTTTGACTTCTAAGGCTAAGATACGAAGGGGATTAATCTAAATTATTTTGAATGATTGGTGATTAACGCTTGCAATGGTGTGATTTTAGAAAAAATATGCAATAGAACCCTTTAATACTCAGTTCATAAAAAAAAATTAATGGACTTTAACAGGATAATCACCCATAGTAGATCAAGTGGGGTCTTTAGAAATGTCAAAATGTTTCTGGTCAAACCTAATTAGAGATTAAGAATCCTAATCTTCTCAGACATTAATCTTAACCCAATAATTGCCACACTTGATTGTGTGTTCTTAGTATGGGTTTGCAAAATATATATTTAGTATCATTCATATATTGTAAATACATTTATGTACACACTCATACACAATTAGAAAGGAACAGACACAGGCAGAAAATTGTACTGTTTTTCTTGTTTTACAATTCATTTTCAAAGTGGTTGCATAGGGGAGAATGGTGAGTAATGTTTGCAAAGACTTTAAAGGTCATTATAAGAGATTTAAAGGAGAAGACAGAGCATACTGAGGTCTAAATCAAGGCCAATCTCAGCAATAAATCACACTGAAACACGAGCTGATTTTTCTTTGTTAGATACTGAGGATAAAATACAGAAGGATTGCTTAAACAATCATAAGAAGGGATTGCATGTATTGGATCATTTTTATCATAGCCTTCCTCAGTTAATGAAGTACAACAGCCTAAAAGCTGTTTGAACAGGGGCATGTGCACTTTACAAGACTTCAGGTTTTGTCTTCAATGTCTATGCAGCATGAGTGAAGATTTTAATATATTCTTTAAAAAAAGCCACGGTGACCATATCTTGCACCACTTTACCCCTGGAAGGGTCCCCGGTGGGGCGGCGCAGGACACATGACCTCGGTTACACCCTGAACAAGAAGCCAGTTCATCACAGAGCAGATGCATGGACACACAATGGCCAACACAATGGGAAACTTGGATGCCATAGGGGGAGAGCATGCAAACTCCACACACATAGTGTAGGGGTGGAATTCAAACCCCCAGCACTGGGACTGTGAGGTAGCACTGTAGCACTGAACCAATGTGCTACTAGACTTAGACTTTGACTTCGACTTTACCATTGTGTTGAAAATATAAGGTTCCTAAGTAAAGATATGGGTCACCAAGAAACTCAAAGAGCTTTCACTCATAGAAAGGTGACGTCTACATAATGATCTGTTGCTCTTGGTAGTGAAAAGTTCATGTTTCTCCTAAAGAATTTTGCTTCTTGAAAGTATTTCTTTTACATCTCTTATATATAAGCAATACAAACAAGTTAATAATCAGTCTTGTATCATTTATTGGCAATTTCTTCAACTTTTCTAACTGCTCCACCCTCTCTAGATTTTCGCACAACCCTTCAACTAGGTTAATGTATGAATCACTTTGCAAGCACAAAACTCTTCTCCAGCTAGTCCTTGGTGTACTGTACTTCCCTGGATGCTGCAGAAACCAATTTTCAGTGCAACTTTAACTAAGTTATGAAAGCGATACACCCTCTGAGGTAGGAGCAGTCAATAAGCCGTTTTCTTCCTTTCTGCATTATCTATCATACGCTAGAGTCGCACACCACAAACATTTTACCATAGTTTTAAAATTTTCGATGTGCCAATCAATACTCTGCTTAAGGTGATCAGATTTTGTGTCACACCTATCATACCTATATGGGCAAGGTCAAAATAGTTGTTTTACACAGGAGCAAATGTATGGTTTTTCAGGAATTATATCAGGAGAGCAGAAGAAAAAAGACTAAATACACATGCTTAGACCATAATCTTACGTTTAAGTGCATTAGAAAAATACAGACAATTATGAAGGGAAAAAAAAAGCCCCAAGATTTACCAGGTACTTTAAATCACAGATGAACCGTAGCATGTGTGGAGACTCTGACAGAGGCTTCTTGTGTATCCACTTCAGACTGCAGTCATGTATATCAGGAGGACGTGCTCCTCAGACCAGCTTGCACAAGCATCTCCAGTGACGCCAATGAACTTCTAACCTCTCAAAACATTCCTACTAGGCAAAATGCAAAGCATAACAGAAGAGAGCAATTTAAAACGTTCAGATTTGTATATTCATGCTTGTAATATTGTACAGTAGTTATTCATATTACTGTACGAGCCACAGTTCAATACGCTTTTTCTTGTGTTGGTTATTGATACTTACAATATAAATTTGCTTATTGGAAGCACTCTGCTTGATTTATGAACAATTAGCATGGTTGAATTTTTATGTAATTAGGAATTATGAGAGTTTACCTCAGTTACATTGCTTATTTAGATGTTATTGTCTGGAGAGTTAATAGAAGATTGTAATTATTAAGATTAATCAACAATAGAAAAGCCACCTGTTAAATCCATCTCTCCATCCATCCATCCGTCCACCAATCTTCCTAATGCTTTTTCTGGTCAGAGACTGGGTGGCCTGGAACCAATTCCAGGCAGCACTGGGTACGACACTGGGTACAGCCTGGATGAGATGCCAGTCCCAGCTGAAGCTTGAACCTGTAACAATGTTGTAGCTACTCAGAATCATACAGCCATACGAAGTAACCATACTTATCTTAAGCTGAATAAACAAGCAATTTCAGGGCTCTTCTAATTAAATGTTGCCCAGCTTCATCTCTTAACCTGGAGCTTCAGGGTTCGAGAAAGAGGCCTCTTTATGGGGGTGTGTGGTTTAGCAGGTTAGGACGCTGTGCTTGTCAGTAGAAGGTCGCTGGCTCGCATTTGATGATCGACATAGAGATTCCGCCGTTGGGCCCTTGAGCAAGACCCTCAATTGCTCCAGAGGCCACCTGACCCTGCCTCAAAAAAAAAAAACGTATGTCACTTTGGACAAAAGTGTCTGCTCAGTTAATAAAATGTGATGTTGTGCAATGAACTTAAGTCATCCTTTAATTTAAATTGCAATTTAAATGAGTTTGCACAAAAACATAAGAACCATGAGGAGTTGTATACCTCTGCTGTGAAAGAACGCGAGTAAAAATATCATGAATGCTGGGGCATCACGGTGCTAAGAGGCAGTGAAAGAAAACCCAGGGACCATTTAAAATAAGGGTTTAAGTGCACTCTATCAAAGGCGCAGGGGCACGGAGGGCAGATCTGCTAGCATCTCTAAGAGAAAATCTCTCCAGTGAGCAGGGTTACTGCAGCAGAAGCGCATCAGCATTGTGGGCAAATTCATCTAATGGTGAGAAATCCCGTGTGATGCTTTTACATCTGGTACAGCAGATTTATGATGATGACTCTGAAGCGGAGAATTCTTCTCTTGAGTGAGAAGTGGTTTTCAAAATATTTATATAAATGTGGGCTGTTCATCTTGTTTCTGTGATTCTATGTTGTATACTGGAAACTAGATCAATTTTTTAAAGTTGTTAGTATTACTCATCTGGTTTGCTGCAGTGATGTTGTACATCATGTAAGAGGATGCAAATACGTCTGCTGAGTTTTTTATATATATATTTTTTTTAGAAAGCAGTTATGTCCAGTTATTTCAGGTTTATTACATCAATCCTGCTATCTTGTGTTCTCCTCACATCTTTACAAATGGATGAAGTGGGAAAAGCCAAGAGTAAGATTCCTCTATCTTTTATAATTCTGTAATTCCTAGTGGACATAAGCTGATACAGTTGTTCATTCATGTGGAAAATAAATTCAATCAAGCATCAAAAATCTCAGTTTATACTATGCAATTATTTGCAATGTAATTTTATACTTTCAGTATATATTTGATGGAAATTATTAGCAGTTACTTGGATTTTTTTGGTTTTTAAAAATAATTTAATGCTGACTATATCAACTGAAGATGACTGGTTGTCTGTGGTTCTGCTATGTACTGTAGGATACAGGGCACAGGATAGAGGGCCAAATTCATTATTGAGAGCCTCCAATATTCTTTTAGAGTTGAGTGTTTATTTTATTGTCAAAATATACAACAAACCATGATACAAAGCCAAATAATATATTCATATGATCATGTGATGGTATGT
Organism: Paramormyrops kingsleyae; assembly: GCF_048594095.1. Lineage (NCBI taxonomy): Eukaryota > Metazoa > Chordata > Actinopteri > Osteoglossiformes > Mormyridae > Paramormyrops > Paramormyrops kingsleyae. The sequence continues at coordinate 21,573,078 of NC_132810.1, forward strand.
CTGCTATATTCATCATCTCCAGAAGAAATTAAAAAGAACAAGGACTCTTCATTCCAAGACGGACCCATATCTTCCCCTTACCCTCTGAACAGGTAAAGGGTGGTCAATCGTTTTGTGTTCTTTATTGTTTCATCTGTGATGGGTGTAATTAATATAGTTTGTGTTACTGAATCTGCCTATTCTTAAAGTGACAGAGAGGGATTCCCCCAGTCGTCGTTGCACATGTTTACGCTACTCCGTCAGGCTGGGCCTGAAACCCAAGCCATTTCAAGAGCTGCGGAAGCTCAGGAAATAGTTCTGCATTCAATAAAGGCGAAAGCAGCCAAAAGAGTAAAGAAGGGCCTGAAAACAGGTAAAACCTGATTATAAACCATTCATAATTCCTTTAGAAGGAAAGTCTTATTGTAAAGTGGTACTATTCATAGCACCAATGTTTCAATACAATGCAATCAAAGTCAACAATCAATAATTAGTTATGCATTTCTAAGTACACTTTGATGGAACAGCATAAGTTCAATATAATGTATAAAATGTAAATATGGGAAATGTATCCATCCATCCATCCATCCATCCAAAGCTTATCCAGTACAAGATCCTAAAGGGAACCTATTCCAGGCAGCACAGGGCACCAAGCAGGGATACACTCTGGATGGAATGCCAGTCTCTCGCAGGGCACAGACACACATTTACATACCTATTAAAAACTCTACTGGGTTAATATATGAATCGCTTTGAATCATTACATTTGGTAACGTACTGTACACAAAGTTGGATATACAGTACTGTGCAAAAGTCTTAGGCAGGCAAAGAAAATGATGTTTAGATTATCCTCGTGTTGGTGTACAGTAAAACTATGATATTATGCCTGTCAAAGTGTGTCAGCTTAGCCACTTCAGAACCTCTGCTAAAATCACCCCAGTATTTGCAGCGACCGTCCAGTGCAGCCATGTATGTTTTGACTTGGCCACTAGCTCACCTCATACAGCTAGTCAATCTCTCACTGACTTTTTAAACCAATTTATTTAATTATTTTATTGAGCTGTTGGTGAAATTTAACTAAATCATGGAACGGCTGAGGTACTCCTGAGGAGAGGTTTGGGAACTGAAGCGGTGTTCATCTAGCCATCCAACTAGCTATCAGTAACTTTTTAGAAAACAGAAGAAATCCTTAATTTGCACATGTTCTAATGTTAAATTGTGTTTTTTGTTCTAAGCCAAAGTACACTTGCAACCCAGATAAACAGCTTTAAACATTTCTTTGGACTGCCTAAGACTTTTGCACAGTACTGTATTTTTGGGGAGACCGCTGTGGATCATACAGTACATATATGACTTTTATCGTTAAGTGAATGTTGACAGCTTATAATTCTTGACAGTTTATTAGGTCTAAGGAAAAGAAAAAGGTCTCGATCCCTGCAATATTTCAGATAACATTAAGCTTCTTGCTATCCCTAAGCTAATTGAAATTTCACAGAAAGGGCAGGATGTATAAAACGTTAACATTGTGGTCGGTTTGTTATGCTTGATGCTGTAGAAAGATATTAGTTTGAAAGATGACTTTTGTGGCTGCAGTGATATACTATCTATCTATTTCCAGTTCATTTAGCTAAACTTAGAAATCAACTAAATACATACTCAGGGCATACTGTAGGGTAAGGGGTACAGTTAACCAAAGATTACAAACAAATTCAACATCCATCCATCCATCCATCCATCCATCCACTGTAACCACTTGTCCTATGCAGGGTTCTGAGGTTCTTGAACCCATTCTAGAGGCTATGGGCACAAGGCAGGGAACAATCCAGGATGGGGGACCAACCCATATTCAATGTAGAACTAAAGCAATTATAAAATTAACATTACTTTTAAATACAGTTTTATGTACTTACCCTCACAAAGAGGGATTTGGGAGTTTAACAGATGGTTAGATTGAGTAAAATGATATGATCTGTAATTACATGCAATGAGATGCCCTCAAGTTTTAAATATATGCCGCTGCTAGCTTTATTTATGGGATTTTTTAGCACTTTTTTGGTTGCTTATAGGAATGTACATGCAGGGCAGCCAGCTCTGTTCAGGGACAGAAAATCAAAAAATTATGCATTATTCCCTCAGTCTATTCCAGCTTGCGGCACAGCTACAACCTGAGCTGTAACTTTATTTTGCGTTTACTTGCCCTTTAGTCTCTCAGCAAGCTGTGCTTGTTTCAGCTTCAGTACAAGATCAATATTAACACAAGATAAAATCAGATAAATGAGATGAGCCCACTGGGATAGTCAAGCTGTAGCTGTATGGAAGATCATGTGTGCCGAGCAGCTAAAAGTGATTTCTTAGACTTGTCATTTAGCAATAATAAGCAATGGAGAGAAACCGAAGTGTAATACAACCTCGACCCGCGACTGCGAACAGTACAGATGGTTACAGAAAATGAATGGATAGATGTTGATGCTGCTTGAGGATTCTTCGTTATCATAAAAGATGATTAAAAGCAAAGTGACCTGAACCCTGACTTTCTTCTGGAGAATGGTTGAATTACACGTTTCATAAGAAGCAAAGTGCTCCTCCGCCATCGATGCTGAGGATGACGCTTCGTGGGTGGGTTTGAGGTGGCATGAGGGCTCGGGGGGGCAGCCCTGTTGCTTGGGAATTTGCATATTTACCGTCCTCATATCTTTATTCTCACAGTCCAAAGACAAAGCATTAGGCTAATTGGTGTTTCGAAACTAACTGAAGAGCAGGAGCATTGTTAGGATGTATTTTAGGGGGACTTGCAGGACAGCAGAGGCAGACGACACATCAGGACAACATGCTAAACGACGCAGTCAAACGACACATCAGGACGACATGCCAAACGACGCAGTCAAACGACACATCAGGACGACATGCCAAACGACGCAGTCAGACGACACATCAGGACGACATGCCAAACGACGCAGTCAAACGACACATCAGGACGACATGCCAAACGATGCAGTCAAACGACACATCAGGACGACATGCCAAACGACGCAGTCAAACGACACATCAGGACGACATGCCAAATGACGCAGTCAAACGACACATCAGGACGACATGCAGTACGACGCAGTCACACGACAATGACGATGACACATTATGTCACGTGTCGCCCTCTATATATCTGTTGATACAACTTTTTAAACAAAGCGGGAAATTTATGATGCTTTACAATGTGATAATGTGAAAAAGAAAACTATTTTTTTAAGTAGCCAATGCAGTAACATAATACTGAACACATGTGGCAAAACAGACCAATAGTAGGAGCTTCTCCCATTACCTCAGGTAGTCTAAAACTATTTGAAATATAACCCAAATTTTACCGAAATAATCCAAGAGTGAATTTCCCGAAGTCTTAACGCTACGTTGTTCGTAAGTTCTATCTTTTAACATAGAAACAAACAAAAAAAAAAACATACGTTTTATATTAATATTTATCTAAATTAACCCACTGCAAAACATGTCTACTATGTTTAGCTTGCATTTATTCAGGGGCTGAGTCACTTTAGTTTTCAAATCCTAGAATTGCCCCTGATATAGAGTATGACTGTAGAGTGTGATTTCCTGCCCTGTGATGGACTGGTATTCTGTGCAAGGTGTAGCACAGCCTTGTGACCTGTGCGGCCTGGAAAAGGCTGTAGGACACCTGGGACCCTTACTGGGCTAAGCAGTTAATAAGACGGCTAATAAGCCAAGTTCTGGGGGGAAAAAGATTATGTGTCTTTGAAAAGAAGTGCAATATTTTAGGATACTTACAAAGCTGAATTTCATGATTTTACTAAAAAGGTTTTTTTTAAATGTATTTTTTACCTAAATTACTGTTTCAAGATGGTCCTACTTTAGAGGAAATTGAGGCTATTGCCAACCTCTCTGGCTGTCCTCCTCCAACAAAGTCAAATATTTGCCCCAACGGCTGTCTGTCTGAAAAGTACCGGACGATTTCTGGAATCTGCAATAACAGGTAGGAAGGTAATTTATGTTTTTTTGGAAAAATAAGGAAAAAATAATTTGAATGGAAAGCTGTAAAGAGTGAAGTCTATGGTGACACTTTACTTGAGGGGCCATAAATAATTTAGCATTATTCCCTTATGTATTAACCACAAACTAAGTCTTAGTTACATATTGCCCTCGTGTTTGTTCATCATTAATGAATAGTGATACATGTCTTCTCAAGTAGACTATTTGTTGCTATATCTGTTAATTCTGTAACTACTGAAGGAACAAGTAATGAATGACACAAGAGAAATAATGATCTTATATTTGCTAATAATGCTTTAGTGTTCCTCATGGAAATCCTCACTTTGCCTATGCCATGACACACAGACATATGTAGGTGAGAGCAAGCTTGGCAGTGAAGGACAGGCACCTGCAGCAGTGCCCATGGAGCTGGGGGTTAGGGGCCCTGCTCAAGGGCCCACAGACATGACCCACAGAGATTTAACACACTGAGCCACAAGCTGAGCCGCATCTTTAATGAATCATGACACATCTTTTATCTGAAAAAGCTACTATATTTGTTCATGATTTGTACTTGAGTAATAACTGAATTACTACTACTACTAAGTATTTGTACCCACTCAAGTAAAGTACGTAATGCTTTACTTGTGCATTAATTAACCATTAGCGAGTTGTTAGTTCATAATTAATAAATTATGATGTTAATGTATTCCATGCAGGAACTATCAGTTAATTACTAATCAGTTACTGATTAGTTGATTGTTAACTAATATAGTTTCTGAATGGAATACATGAATTGTCATGATTGGTCAATGATGAACAAGCATTTGATCAGAACATAACTAGCACTTAGTTACTGGTTAATTAATGCATTAAGTGAGGGTGTAGTACTACATTACTTGGGTCCAACAAGTAAAATGTGACCATAAAATGCTACCAAGTCTATTTTATATAAGCCAGTGGGTGTGCTTTTGTGCCTATGGGTTTGCAGGCATTTAACTGTTCAAATGACCAAGCTATGTATTAAATTCTGGTACATAATGAGGCAGAGAACTTAGAGCCAGCTGAGTAGCTGTCTATGATTTGCTTTGGACACCGTTCACTGCTAAGGAAGTCCTTTCCTTCAGGGGGTGATACCTTTACAATCAGCACAGTTGTAAGAATCATTTCATGGGTCTTTGAAAATCCCAGAGCTGCTGTGTCTTTAGCTGACTCTGTCTGTGGAAGATTAGAGAGTCACGTGACACTAACTGTGGTACCAAGGTGTTGGTTTAGCTCATCTATAATGTATATGTTGCGCCGCATATGTTCTGCATAATGGAGGTCAGATATAGGATACTCAATTGCACATTCTGGTTTATATGCACACTGTCACTATTTGTACTCCTCCTGTTTTCCACAACTTTGTCACCAAAGACATACAGAATGAGGTGGCAGAGGTGGAAAGGTGGAAAAGCCTTTGATCAGGTGGTAAATCTACATCTGTCATATGATCACTAATGCTTTCACAGTAATGAGAACACAACATCTCTTCTCTTTTACTGGACCAATCATCATTATGTAGGGAATGCTCTCACTTTTTTTTTAATAATATTCAGCTTTTATATTTAATTCAAGAGCATCTATTTATGTGTAGGAAGATAGGATTCATTCGTAGTGTTTTGATGTTTGGACCATTATACGCACATAATGGCCGTATAATAAACATTCCAATGCATTTGATGGTAATGTTGTAATATTTGTAAAGCTCTGTAATTCATGAGCATCCAAAATTCTTCTTCTTTTCAGACTTAGTCCATTATGGGGAGCAGCCAATACTGCACTGACACGGTGGCTCCCAGCAGAGTATGAGGATGAAGAGGGTCAACCCAAGGGCTGGAACCCGGAGCACTTACAAAATGGCTTTCGGTTACCTCTCGTGAGTGATATGGTGCACTGGTAGATAAGTAAATAAAGGAATAAGCATACTAGTAACTTTTAAAAATACATGGTTTACATCACAACAATGCATTTACATATGCACATCTAATTTAGCTACAGTGTTGAGAACTGAAAAAACAAAATGTTCATGAAAATGTAATGTTGTAATTAGAAAACTACAGTATATTACAAAGCAAAAAAATCTTTCAGGAAAATCTTTATCTATATTTAAATGTATATATATATATATATATATATATATATATATATATATATATATATATATATATATATATATATATATATTAATAATTAAAATATGCTTCTCTGATTACAAAAGGAAAACATTAAAATAATAATTGGAAGATGATATATCATTGTTTATTTTCTGGTTCTGGGTTCTGACAGCTGAATGTATGAATATGTAAACAGGTGCGGGAAGTCAGCAACAAAATTATGCAGAGATCAAGCAAGCGTGTCTCGGAGGATGATGCATATTCCCAGATGCTGGTGGACTGGGGCCAGTACATCGACCATGACATTTCATTCACTCCACAGTGTATAGTGAAGGCTGCTTCTTTTGGAGGACTGGACTGTCTAGAAACCTGTGAAAACATTAATCCCTGCTTCCCGATTAAGGTATCTGCACATATGCAAATGGTAGAAACGTCATATTAATTCGCAATTTTTAGTTTTAGGAAATTAACAGATGTACCCATTGTGAGTTAGCTGGTGACACAGATCCCCAGCATTTTCTATATTCAGGGGGATGCAATAGAGGTTTACATCGGTCTGGGGGGAACTATGTTCTTCTGTTTTCCGCACTGTACAGTCTTTTATATATACTTTTAATCCATGCCAGTGTTTAATTTTGCTTTTATTAAATTTTAAAAGCAATATCATGAATGGAAATGAACAATCATATGAGCCATCATGAAAAATAGTGAGTGATTCGGGAAATAAATAAATTAATAAGCAAAAAGGGTGGCATAGTAGGTCAGTGTGTTGCGTTGTTGATTACGGCTGTTCCTGGCCGTTTGAGTGATTTGCATGCCATCCCTGTGTTACGTAGCTTCCTCAGGCTACCCTGGTTTCTTCCTCCGGTCTAAACATTGCAGCTAGGTGAACTGGTGACTAAAAACTGCCAATAATGTGTGGATGCACTGGGATCCCAGCCTGCACATCCGTTTGTCTTGTGCCCTGCTTGGGATGGACTCCAGGCCCTGACTGAAAGAGCTGGATGGATAAATCTTTTGAGAGAATTATAATGTTGCATCAAGTATACTGTAATATGTTGCCTGTTTCCTTCAAGCTTACGTGACTCATTCACGCTAATCATTACAATGAGTGATTGTTGCCATTGTAATTTCCAATAGAAATGCGATAATACCATACAATGGCTGACGTCATGGGAGTGGCAATGGCCCAGTGTTATGTTGCGTTCTGATACTGGAGAAGGCACTTACAAAGGTTACTTATTTTGACATCTCAGCATCTATCACTTTATTATATTTAGAGTTGGTATATTATTAATATAACAAAAGCATAATAATTCCCATTCAAATCACAAGACTCCATTGTCCTTGTCGAAGTTCTGCACCTGTTTTTCTTCCATGGCTGGTCAGGTGGCCGTCAAAAAGGTGTCAAACAGTATAATAGATGTATTATTTAGGCTAGAAAAAAATGGCAGCTTTGGCAACTTAAAACTGTTTTCTGAAAACCATCCTATATTTTGAGGTTACATGTTAGATGGGGGAAAATAACTTTCTGCCTCGAATGCTGGACTGGATTTCCCATTCATTCAATCACGCAGGATGAGCCATTTGAAAAAAATATATTGTCAGAATTCATTGTAAACTGTTTTAAATATCTCCCGGCTGTCAAGGACATATACACTTTGATTTAAATATGCAGGGATAATTATCAGATTTTCTATATTTTCAAAATTTCTTCTTGCTTGGACCCAGACAGTCTTCATTGTTGGCTGGGAATAAGCAGATCTGAGAATTATTCTGCATTATTAGCAGCTTTCTGATTCCATGGGTTTCGTTTGTGCTTTATGACAGAACCAAATTGGACTTCACTTGCAGATCAATCCATCTTCCATCCACTTATACAGGACAGGGTCGGGGGCTGGGGGGAGGCGGTTGGAGCCAATCCCAGTCCGCACTGGGTACAAGGCAGACTCTTCACAAAATTCCATTCACCATTACAAGGCACTTGCATGTAAACCCTATGGGCAATTCTGAGGCGACAATTTACACATTTCGACTATAAAGGAAACCCAGAGTAGCCAGAAGAAATTCATGGCAAGAACAATCTCTACAGCAGGGTTCCCCCAATTCCAGTCCTGCTGGGCCAATCCACAACACAGTTTGGAGATCTCCCTACTCTACACACCTTATTTAGCTCACCAGTTAATTCCTAGGTTTAGTAGTTGTGTTTTAGAAGGGAAATCAGCAAACTATGTTGTGGACTGGCCCTCCAGGACTGGAATTGGGGAACCCTGCTGGGACTGGATTCAAAGCCACAGTCATGCAGATGCGAGACAACAGGACGACTCACTGAGCCACCCTGGCCCACAGTAAATGCTTTTACCGTGTTTCCAAGAACGGTAACTGTAAAAAACACTCCCATCTCTGTTACATATAAACATAAATACATTTAATTATGCACATATGCGAAGTGCATGGCTGTCGATTTCATTCCATTTTTATACCATAAAAATTCCATATTCTCATATTGTTTGGCGCATAAAAAAAAAAATCAAAAACATACAAATGAGATTGAGAGACAATCATAACCTAGAATTTGAAGTAGGGATGAAGGGATTTCTTCACTGTTTTCCTGTCATCACAGATTCCCCCGAATGACAAACTGTCTGGGAAAAGAAGCTGTCTGCCGTTCTTCCGCTCTTCTCCTGCCTGTATTACTCTGCACACGGATGGTAAAGACCCCCCAGTGAGGCCACAGCGGCAGCAGATGAACGCCATCACATCCTTCCTGGACGCTTCCACAGTCTACGGCCACACGCCGGCCCTGGAAGGCCTGCTCCGTAACCTGTCCAGTCCGGAGGGCCTGCTCGCTGTCAACACCCGTATCTCCGATGGGGGCTTCCCATACTTACCCTTTGTCCCCAACACCCCCTCGGGATGCCTCCAGGATCCGGGCGACCTGTGGGGCGAGAGGGTGGAGTGCTTTTTGGCAGGAGACAGCAGAGTCAGCGAGATCCTGCCGCTGTCTGCCTTGCACACACTGTGGCTGAGGGAGCACAATCGTATCGCCGCCGGCCTGAAAGAGCTCAACGGTCACTGGGGCCACGAGCAAATCTACCAAGAAGCCCGGAAAATTGTCGGCGCTTTACATCAGGCAAGTCGACATCATAAATATACATGACAACCGCCGAAGCGACGTTACACAGGTACTGATGCCCTCCCCGCATAAAAATGAACCTGTGCCTTTAACGGCACAAGAGGTAAAAAAAATCCAAGTAAGTCTCAAGGAACACTTTAATATTTCAAGGTGGAGAATCGAGTTATTCCATTGTAAAGTTGATGAACCAATATAAAATTAATTAGCTATTATTATTTTAGCTAACAAATATTAGCTATTGTCGTTTTATATAATATCCTCCTTAAAAATGTTGATAGTTTTCAATATAGTTTAAGGATGGTTCATTTATTCAGCAACACTTTACTTGAAGGGCCACAAATACTTAGTAATAACTCAGTTACTACTGAAGTACAAATCATGAGCAAATATAGTCACGAGATAAAAGTTGCATCATGATTCATTAATGAAGAACAAACAAGAGATTAGTGTGTAACGTGTTATTCATTACTTGCTCCTTCAGTAGTTCACAGATAGTTCAGGTTTACAGAATTAAATGATATAGTAACAAATATAGTAACGAGATAAAAGATACATCACTATTCATTAATGATGAATTACCATGAGATCAGTACGTAACAGACTTCGTTTGTGGTTAATTAATACATATGGAAGAGAATATATTATTTGTGCCCCGTCAAGTAAAGTTTTATCATTTACAGTACCTCAAAAGCTTATATAACTTGCTCCAGTTTATCCTGACTGGGATATGTAGCCACCAGTATAGATAAGCTGCACAATGGCTGTAATCAGTACTGGGCAACCCATTAGGAGGTAGAGGCGGCCGCCTCAGATGCGACCTGCTGTGAAACCAGCAAGTCAATTTCATTTTGTCTTAGATGGTCTGTGGCACTCCACAAACTCCTCGTACCCCTATAAGCACTTGCGCCCTCTGTGGGGTGAGCAGAAAATTGCTATGCAGTGTTGGGGTTTTGGTTAGAACCTGAAGCCTGCCTTACCGCATGAGCTTTGGCACTGACTCTGAGCTATTAGTTAAGTTCTCCCCAAACGAGCGTGATGGGCCGAATGGCTTCCTCTCTTTTGTAAATTTCTTATGTTCTTATGTTCTTATGACTGTAATGTTAGTGTCCGTGGCAGGGGCAACCACCAAAACTACCTTCAATAGCACGAGAGTTAAGATATTATAGTTATATATAAATAAATCTATTTCTTTTGAAATAGTTAGTTGAAGAGAACGACCTGTACTAGATATGTTCCCTTATAAATTCGTAAATCTCTGCACGGGAAGACGATGGTGTATGAATAAAAAATACATGAAAGCAAATTTTTTTAAAAAGGAGAAAATAACTGAACACCAGTTAATATCAGGGTAACATGTAGGATCGAGAAGAGAGACAGAAAGAGAAAAAGCTTCATTTGCTTGAGCAAATAAGGAACCGGCAGTATAATTCTATAAAGATGTAAAGATGCAGTATAAAGATCTGTATAATTATAACCTTTATCTGAGACCTTGAGATCATAATTATAAAGTTATTTTGGGTCTTCAGATATTGTTTTTTTTTTGTGTACCATTTATAACTGAATTCTGAAGATTTCTATCCATTAGAAGAATCCAGTACCAGAATTTATGCAATTAATGCAGTTGTTGTCAAAGTGGAGCTCTGTGTTTTCCCAAAAGAGAAAAAATAAATGAACATAATCCAGTGAAAGGTTTTTGTTACTCCTATGAAAAGTGCTTGTATTCCATCTTAGCGGCTAGAGCTCACACATTGTACCAATTGTAACCATTAAAGATGAGTAGAGAGTCGGTTTACGTAATTACATAATTCTATCAGAGATGAGACGACTGCACTTATGACTTTAGTTCAGTCTTCCATGCCCTTTTTCTTTAATCCTTCATGAAGTGAATATTTTAACGATGTTTTGTACATCTTACTTCAAAGATCTCTCTTATTCCGGCGTGTGTTATCAGGCATATGAAATTTGTTTGTAAATGTGTTCATTGGTTGGAAGATGATTTATTACAGTTTTATTTGTGAAAAAAGGTACAGTAGTAGCTAGACTAGGGATGTATTCCATCCACTCATCCATACATACATCATATATACTACTTATTTAGTACATCAGTACAGTGACCATGGAGCTCAAAACGCACTCGGCCTGAGGCAGAGAAAGCTGTGGTACTGTTATATAAAGCACTGTTATATAAATAATATGCCACAATTTGGGTTATTTACTGCATACTGTTTGACCATTCCTCTGACAACTGTACTTATCCTCGGCGATTAATGCATTAATTAATTCATCAGCTACTGTCACCACTGTATATATGAAAATGCATAATAAAAATAGCGTCGGCAAATTTCAAAGTTTATTAGTTTCATTTTCTGTTTCTCTTAAGGTCATAACTTTCAGGGATTATGCCCCAAAGATTCTTGGAAGAGAGGCTTTTGAGAAATACGTCGGGGTTTACGGAGGATACAACCGGTCCATCAACCCCACGGTATCCAACGTATTTGCCACAGCTGCCTTTCGCTTTGGCCATGCCACCATCCCAGCCATGGTGCTGCGGCTCAATGAGAGCTTTCAGAAACACCAGCTCTACTCCCCTGTGCGTCTACATGAGACTTTCTTCAGTCCATGGAGACTTGTTAAAGAAGGTATTTATCTTTAGCTTTGTCGGGTTCTAGTCTATGATCAACTTTATGCCTTTTCAGGTCTTGTAAGGAGATGCCGCGGTGCCAAATTAATGTCAATGTAAAAACTGGATGTCACTACAATGCAGCTTACTTGTCCTGCTTGCTAGGCGGACTGGATCCCATTCTTAGAGGACTGCTGGGAAGGCCAGCAATAGCAGTGACAACAGACCACTTGATGACAGAGGAGCTGACAGAGAGGCTAATAGTTCTCTCAAGCCCTGGAGATCTGGACCTCACAGCCCTTAATTTGCAACGTGGTCGCGACCACGGGCTCCCTGGTCAGTTAAAGAACAAGGATGAAGCCCTAATTTTAATCCCGCCACCCAACAAACAAACATAACCAGGGGTTTAGTGGAAGAATCAAGTGTATACAATTAAATATAAAGTATGAAATGAGTTAAATGCACCTCAATGTCACCCCTGACAATGTACTAAGTTTACTACTGCACTTCTAGTACTGAAGTTCTATTTGGGTCAAATGAATATGAGTTGCATTTATTTATTTTGTTAATTTAATTTATATACCCCCAGGTACCTAATTTGTATCCTTAGGATACAATAATGTAGTCCACCTCAATAACATTAAGATTTCTTTAATTTGTCATTGATATATCATTAAATGCAATCTAATTTTATTAAAAATAAGTAGGCTACTGGTAATTGTATTCAGTTGATATGAGCACGGCATGTTTGGCATCCATAAGCACACTGGCATGATTTTTCAGGCTACAGTAAATGGAGGGAATTCTGTGGATATGAAAGTATACAGACACAAGCTGAACTCAGCACAGTTATAAGTGACGCCAGTTTGGTTCAGAAGATAATGGAGTTGTACAAACATCCCAGCAACATCGACGTGTGGCTGGCCGGACTGGCAGAGGATCTCTTGCCTGGTGCCAGGACAGGGCCTCTCTTTGCATGCTTAATTGGGAAGCAGCTGAAAATGCTTCGAGAAGGTGACAGGTCAGCCTGCCTGACGACCTTGAACATACACTTTGAATGTTGTCTCTGATCTTCAGAGTTTTGTTGAACGAGTTCTGCTCTATTGAGGATAAACTTATTGTAAATGCACCCAGATAAAATAAATATTCTGAAGAAACTTAATAAAGGAGGACAAAAATTTATGTTTAGCCTTGTGGCATCAAATAGTGTGAAAACAGAATTATATTAATAATAACACAGACTGTTATAATATAGCCCGTTCATCATAAACAAGCATCTGAGAAAATCATATTCAATGAATTTTTGATTTTTAGTGCAATATCTAAAAATATGGAATAATATCAATACACTTTAAAAACTACACATCTACTGTTAACCAAATACAAATCTTATAATGACTACAGGTAATCACTTATTTGAAAGCTAGGTTTCAGTAATAACATGCTTAGAATTACTGTATTTTTCCATGTTTTTTACAGGTTCTGGTGGGAGAATGAGGGCATATTTACAGATGCTCAGAGGGCAGAAATCCAAGGGCATTCTCTTTCTCGGGTAATTTGTGACAACAGTGGACTGAACGAAGTCCCCGCTGATCCCTTTAGATTGAGACAATACCCAAAAGACTTTCAGTTCTGTAAGAACTTACCCACCATGAATCTGAAGGCTTGGCAAGAAGATCTCAGCAAAGGTTAGATAAACATCAGCTATACTGTCTATCTACCCACGGGCATATTGCTATGGTGATGATATTTTTCTTCTCTTGATTTAAATGATTACAGATTATGCGGAACAAGTACCACAAATATTGGTTGATTTGCACTGGATATGGCATTAAAGGCTATAGTAATTAGTAAATGTTTATGTGTGAGTTGGAAATGTTGCCATTTCTTTTTTGAAATTACAGAGCTGATGCCCTGTGGTTCTCCTGCTGAGCTAGAAAATGGGGATTTTGTGTTTTGTTCCATATCTGGCAAATTGGTGGCTGTTTACTCCTGTCGCCATGGGTATAGCCTGGAAGGCCAGGAGGAAATTCTCTGCACGGAAAGTGGCTGGAGCAGCCAACCTCCCATCTGCAAAGGTAAGTGACTCTCGACTGGGTTCAGCCGTTACAGCTTCCCTTCTCACTGCCGTGCTTCAGAAGATAGTGACACTCCTCTGGCCTTAAGGACCCATAAAAATGCATTACAGTAATTGAATATCTTCTCAAGAAATATCTGAGCTGATTGAAATAAGATGAGGAATCGTTCTTCAGTGTCTAAAGAGGGGCTGTGGAAAAGCCTTATAATATTCACCAATTCGTCTTTCAACCACTGATACTGGTCCGGGTCACCTGGGACCTATTTCAGTCAGAATATGGCACTAGGCTAAGGGACACTCTAGATGGCATGTCAGTCTGTCACAGGAAACATGCACTCATACTCGACAGGCGATTTACAGATGCCGGCTAGCCGAACTGCATATCCTTGGACTCTAGGAGGAACTCCTGTGCAAGAGCATGCAAGCTCCACACACACAGCAAAGGTGGGATTCGAACCCCCAACCCTGGAGCTGTGAAGCAACCCTGCTTCCCATTGCAGCACCATCCTTATACTGCTGTATTGTATGACACCATATTTCTGCCCTTTGGGAGCATTGTGTGAATCAGCAGGTTAGGATGCTGTGTCTGTGATTGAAAGGTCACCGGTTAAAATCCAAGGGTCAGCAGTGTGATGGCACCATTGGGCCCTTGAGCAAGACCCTTAACCCCAATGGCTCCAGGGACTGTCTGACCCTGCTATGTATGTCACTTTAGATAAAACAGTCTCATAACTAAAATGCAAATGTCTTCATTTTATTATCCTCAAAGCTATTCCAGACAACAAACCTCATCCTCTAATTTTGTGAATGAGCAATTACATATTACTTACATATTACTTTTTGTGTTTGTACTGTACAGGTACCTATCTATATTTTTCATACAGTAAATGGCATGGGTTTATGGAGACTGACACATGATTGTCCATAGGCAGCCCTAAGGTATTGACCAGAGTTTTTAGGACTATCACCCGTCAAGTATGATACATCAGAACTGGTGTATCTGCCTGGAGGCAGCTACATGCAGGGGCATCCAGTGCCGAAGCAGTGTTAACGCAGTTTAGACACTGGTGGAGACAGGCCCAGTGTAAATCACTGATAATGAAAAACACGCAGGTGCATTTTAACGACATTCACGTATTCACGACCAAACTGACAATAAAAAAATTTGTCTTATATAGATATTAAGTTTTATACTACAGATGCTTTTTACAGAAGCAAATTGTTACATTACAATAAAAGACCAGTTTATCATTATAAACAGAAAAATTCTTGATATAATGAGATCCTTTTCATTTTTTAATGCGAAAGCATGATGTTAAAATGTGAAGATTATCTTGGTTCTCATTATAATGAGATACATATTACTATTCCTGGTCTTACTGTCTGGTGTTAGCAACAATATGCTGCCTTACCTTTTAACCTTTTTTTACTTTAGACTCAAAGTATAATATAACATTGCCATTGCCGTAGTGAAAAACAATATTTCACTTGTATATTTTATTAATATTAACCTAATATTATTCAATACTACTATATTAATATTTATAATACTGCTTTAGAAATATTCCCATATATTGGCTTTTTTATTATATTAATTTAGTTGAATTTATTCCATTGTTATGGGTTCCTGAATGAAGGGATGTCTGTGGGACAGCAGTAAACTAGCTAAAAAGTCAAGCAGGACCAGGATGCCAGTTGTGTTTCCTGTGCAGTGTGCTGCTTCACAAAGGGAACACGCTACGGGAACAGGGGTGCACCCTGTAGTGCTGTTCCAGAGTCAGCACATTGTTTTATTTACAGAACTAATGCTGTGCACTACATTAGAGCCTGAAAAGAGATACACATGGGGAAAAAAAAATCATGATTGTAATTTGCTCCATTTGCTACTGAAACCGGATGCATTTGGCAGTTCATTCAAAGAAAAGCATAACCTGAGCTAGGAACCATGTTACTATGTCCCTCACAATTTGATGGAATGGGGAAAATCACCCATTACTGATCAGATGGAGAGGGGAGCCTTGATATTAAACGATTCAGACAAACAGGCTACTCTGCAGCTGCCGGTCACACAGAAACAAAGGGGATGATTACAGATGTAAAATGACAAGCATGACATCAAACTCAGTGTAGATTTTGGTCTGGGTGTCTATTTGTCTGCAGCTAATTGGTATTTCAGATTTGAATTACTCCTGAAGGTTCGTGATAGTTACAGTGATTGCCAAGCATTAAATTGTCTTTTAATTTGTAAGGAATATACCGGGTGGTGAAATTTTACTCATACAGTATGAACTAAATAGCAAACTATATAGTGTATACTATTTTGTGGTCTGTCACTGGGACAGAGTTGAAGAATACACAACTGAATTAACAAGTTATATTGGCCCAAACTGCCTGTATCACCCAGTCTTCAGCTTGTCAGTCCCTTCCCCTTTGACAGACAAGCTTCCGAGTAGACAGTCCTGTTAGGTACAGGCAGTATATGAGGTGGCTAAGATGGACTCAAGTGCTAAGTTGTAACTGGTATGCAAGTAGGAATAAACCAGCAACTAGAGAGCAAACCAAACAAGTCCAAGTCACACAACCAAACACAATCAGACAGCCATTCATTGAAATGAATCCGAGTGAAACAGAGAGATACAGTTAGCCAGAATAAGAAAAACCCAAGACTGCACAAGGTACGTCAGAGGAAGTTTAAGTGAAAGACCTCTGAGCTTGGGAGCAAGGCTATCACACTTACTCAACTGGAATTGGAGTTTTTGCCTACATTTCTGTATCGGGTTATCCAACCCAACCAACAGCTCAGTTTAGGCTTCATTCGAGTCCTTCATGTCAAAAACCAGTGGATTAGAAATAACCAAAGCCCAAGACTGAGCTAGTTGTATTAATCAGAATGAGTTTAAATAGCCTTATGGATGAAATGCAGATGAGTGTGTCCATGGAGGACGAGCACAGCAGCAGCAGACACCTTCTTAACTGAATGAGAAAAGAGAAGTAAAAAAGTAACTGTCCGCTGTGTCCAGAGTCACACTGAGGGTGAACTGGCAGCAAAAAGCAGACCATGAATTTGCGGGTGCCCCCTATGTGTATTTTGTTGCCAGTCGGGGGGGGGGGTACTTCTATATCTTGTGATCTGCTACATAATGCCAGTGCTAAGGGAGCAAGAACGGCCCTGAAGTGATTCTCCAACTTCCCAAAGGCCAGTGCACGCCTGCTTTCACACTTCAGGAGAATTCCATTGTTTATTAATTGTAGGTTAATTATGTTATAAAGGACTGTTGTATATGTGTTCAAACGACATTGATCATTCATATATTTCCTTTTATCCACAGATGTAAATGTTTGACCACATCCAGTAATGTCCACAGTAAGACCATCTTTAACTGCATCAAGGCGTATATCGCATGCCTGAGAGACAGCATTGCACATGGACTCACAGGCAACATCTATAATGAATATTCCAATGGCTAATGCACTTTTGAACTTCTTAATCTAACAGTAAAAGCAGGTTTTCACTGTTTCTAATTGATTCTTTTTTCATTCTGTTATATTCATTAAAAGATTCTCTTTGTACTGGAATTTTACCCATATGTCATGCTAAGAAAATAAGCCCTTAAACCATGGAAAGAAAGACAAAAAATTCCACTATAAAGTGTATTTATTTTCCTTTCCCTATTTGTGGCAAGTCCATGCTATTTTATTTATTTTTGATGCCATTTTCCAGCTGATATATACTGCCTTAATGTTTCAGTCCCTTATGTAGCAAATAATTGTCCAGGAACACTGATACAAAATAACCCTGATTTTTAAACTGCATTCAGCTCATAGGGATATTTATCATAGGGATATTCATCATGAAAAAAGTGCATTGTGACAGAGGTGGGTGTATGCATTCTAGCTATTATAAAGTGAAATGACTTATGGCAGATAGCTGTGCAATATGTAAATTATGTAAAATATGCTTTGTAATATTCAGATACTAGCACACTACTGAATCATACTGCTATGATCATTTTCAAAGGTAGGCTGTCTTTATAATAAGAGGACAATAGCACAAAGTACAATTTAGTAGATTAATCATTAATAAAAATGTATTATTTAATTTCAGAGATCCTTCTTGAAGAGAAGCGCATTGCAGATTGCAAAAAAATGTATAATCAGTATTGATATGATAAGACAAAAATTTGATCACAAAAGTAGTACAATTAATTTTATCTTTGTGTATGATTGACTGGGGAAATTGCAAGGAAATCTATTGATCAGTCAAGTGTGAAATAAAATGGGGAAAAGGCTGAATTAAAAGATTAAGAAAAAGTATAGGACCAAACCTTACAACCCGGACAAAATACAAAGCAAAGGCAAAATCAAGGAATTCAGTCTAGCCTGGGTTCATCATGAGTTCACCAGTAACTAAGTATGAGCAAGAAGACCACTTTGATGACTATTTCTTAACTGCCTCAGGCTTAAACTTGGGAAAAAATGCAAACATATAGAGTTTCCTGTTTCTTAGGCCAGATTCAAACATTCCATCAGAGGCTAAACACTCCATAAGGCAAAGCTGACTTAGAAAGCTGTCCATCAAACAGACGGGGTTTAGGGGGGAATATTGATCCTGCCAACTGAAAGCTTAAATGAGGGGTTTACTGTTATTTTCACACCCAAGATTTTAAACCCTGAAAGTTGCAGTTAATTCAAAAGTCTTTAGTTTGAAGGAACTGAATTTCTGTACGCATTTAAGATTGAAGGTTAACCTCCCATGCAAACCCAAAGTTATGTGTGTGTGTGTAATATATATATATTAGGGCTGTCAAAATTAAGGGGTTAACGTGGATTAATCCATCATCATGATTAATCTGATAAAATTTTTTTAACGCAATTAACCCATCTGCAGCGCAGAATGACTCAAAATCCATGAAATGTATCTGTCAACCCATTTTGGGCAGTTTTGGTGCATTCCATTTGCCCTGGGAACTCATATTCCGAGTCAGATTCCGAGTTTTGAAGCCAGAAGTGACGACATGCGCGGTCCCGTTTCTCGGAGATCTGAGAAATATCTCGGAGCAGCACAGAGAATCCATCCATCCATCCATCCATTGTCCAACCCACTTATCCTACTGGGTCGTGGGGGGTCCAGAGCCCATCCCGGAAGCAATGGGCACCAGGCAGGGAACAACCCTGGATGGGGGGCCAGCCCATCGCAGGGCACACTTGCACACCATTCACTCACACATGCACACCTAAGGGCAATTTAGCAACGCCAATTAGCCTCAGCATGTCTTTGGACTGTGGGGGGAAACCGGAGCAGCCGGAGGAAACCCCACGGTGACACAGGGAGAACATGCAAACTCATGTGACCCAGGCGGAGACTTGAACCCAGGTCCCAGAGGTGCGAGGCAACAGTGCTAACCACCAAGCACAGAGAATTCTAAGTTCAGAATCCAAGATGGCTGCGCCCGTTATCAAAAGAAGGGAAAATTGTAGTTTTATACTGTTTAAGCACTATTTCTCATTTGTGGCTCATTAAATCAGTCGCACACACTATACCGTCCAACTTATCTGTGGACGTGTTGCTACGGAGTTTTATATGTAAAGCACCGCACGTGATGTGTTATCAACTGATATTGCTAACAATGGCAATTAACCGGGCTAGAATTGGATTTCATGATTAGTTGGATTATTTGTCGGATTTACGGTAGTTCGGGCTAATTGTAAGTGAACGAAGATAAAGACCATTTAAACTGAGGTACCGTAAATCCGACAAGTTGTCCGGCTAAGCAAAAAATCTTGCTTTTTGATATGGGTCCATGGTATTGCACTTCTGTGGCAGATGGAATGCATCCGACTCGTGTTCAAGATGTTCAATAAACATGTTAAGTGCATATATATTCCCTTTTTTCTTGAGTCTGTTTGCTCATGCAAAATGAAATGCGATTAATATAGATTAAAAAATGAATGATATTTAATTGTGATTAATCGAAATTAATCCACAGCAACCCTGTGATTAATCTGATTAAAAATTTTAATCGTTTGACAGCACTAATATATATATATATATATATATATATATATATATATATACACACACACACACACACACACACACACACACACACATATTGTTGTGAATATCGATCAGAGACGAAGCGGACCCCGGAATGCAGGAGAACGTTTTATTCAACAATAAGCTGGGGTGCATCCAAATCCGAAGGGGCTAGACAGGGGGAGAGTTGAGTTGGTCGCGGGAGGTCAAAAGCCGGGGTGGTCAATCCTACAGAAAGAGACAAGACAAGGGAGCGATGGGACTGGACGGTGGACGAAGGGAAACCAGGACAGCAGGACAGGCAGGATCGGGCGAACAGGCGGAGATGATCAGGGAAGCTTGGCAGGGATGACAACAGGAGACGATGATGTAGGGAGGGCAGGAGGGTTCGACGGAAGACAGAAAAGCGCTCGGTATGTGTCATGGGTAGGCAACAATACTTCGCAACCCGTAGAGCTTTGCGTTGGGCTTAAATAACTTGGCTGGATTGTGATGAATGCCTGCAGCGGTGTGGCCCTGCCCCTGTGGGCGTGACACATATATACATACATACATACATATATATATATATATATATATATATATAAAAGAAATATGAACATTCCACGTTTTCAGTTTCATGCAAAGGGACTTCCTATTTGAGGACAATCAATGACTCACCAAAATGCCTTTAGAGCTACAAATTATAACACTCTTATATGTTGGATATTGAAGCAACTGTCATGTGAGGAAGTACAGCAAATGAATTTGTGCACTTTATTTTTTTTCTTAGGTAAAATTCATGAACAGCTGGTAACTATCTATGAATGCCAGAACTATAAATCTATAAACATATTATAAACACATTCAATCACATTATACTGCATTCATAAAGCATTATAAACATAATAACACGCTATCCTATAAATATTTATAAATTAGGCACAACATTATAGCCATGTTTATTTTGCATCGTAAATGCGTTATGAAGCTCTCTGCTATAATGCACTATTGATATCTTCATAATGCAGTACAAAGCATCCTTAATCCTTATGCCGACCATTATAATGCATTATGATGGTATCTACAATGTGTTATGGAGCTTCATTGGAGCTCATGAAATTTTGTAATAAACACTATAATGCCTTATTACTGTCAATAGAAGATGCCGTAATGCTTTATTATTGGTCAGGAAATACCGACCATTATAATGCATTATGAAGGTGTCCATAATACAATATAGATAACAGTTTTAAGTAAAGTTTTGCCAAACATCCTACTTACTCTAACTATAAAGAGATTAGAAATCATGAATAATGTTCTACTGAACTATTTTCCTTTTTCCATAGTCATTTTTCAGTGCTCACCAACAAATATTGCAGAGGAGTGTTTCAAAAACTGTGTTTTGCTTTGGATTGTATTGCCTTATTTAAAGCACAAAAACCCCACACCTGCCCATATCGCCATTCTCCTGTGCTTCACTAATGCTTTAAAAATGCCATGACAGTGTAAAATGTGAGTGTGTCTGACTGCCACCCCCAACATGAACAAAGACAGAAGGCACATTAAGGGCTGATGCTGAATCCCAAAGTCACTACTGGACTACGGTTGTCATAGTGTTGGATTTAATAGCAAACGCTAGTACTGATGCACGTCACTAACCTACATCACAGAATGACTCTCCTCTCCATCAGCTGAAATTTCAGTGCTGATTAAACTATATTGCCCACAGTTCACCGGTCACCGCAATGAAAATAGATTATCTGCTCCTCTAACAAGTAAATACTCTCTTTCAAATAAGGTCCTACTTGACCTGGGTCTATGGCATGTGTCCACATGCATATATATATATATATATATAACTACTTGCTTAATAGTAGATCAATGGAAATGTAGGTTTATAGCCCCATAGAGACATCCATCCATCCTCAGTAACCACCCGTCCAGGACCGGGTCATGAGCCTGTCCTAGGAAACAGAAGGCAAGGCAGACAGGGAATGAATCAATACTCAATTAAGCCAAACAGGTGATTCAGAGCCACCATTTTCCTAACTACAAGTGTTTGCATAAACAAAATAGGGCCTGAAATGCACTTTGTAAGCCCTCTAGTTCAGTGTTTCCCAATCCGGTCCTCAGGGACCCACAGTCGGTCCACGTTTTTGCTCCCTCCGAGCTCCTTGTATGACAGTCCACATTTTTGCTCCCTTCCAATTCCCAGGTCCCCAAGGACCGGATGGGGAAACACTGCTCTAGTTAAAACAGTGCTAGCTAATTAAATAAACAAACAAATAAATAAACATTGATATTTGGAGGAAACGGACATAAGGAAAGAGAAATATACTAACTCCATAAAAATCTACTAATATGTATATCCAGCCCCTAGCACTAGAAAACATGCTGATCACAATTCACAATGTGATTTCTATACCTGTTGCTAGCAGAAATGCTAATTCAAGCAAGCTAAACTCTGTTGGAGGTGTCCATAATCCGCTAGAAGCAGTCAGTTGACTCGCGCTGGTCGTTCCAGCCCACGGGCAAGAATGCCAAGTTTCAGAGCCGTCGGCTGAACAAACAAGAAGGTTCTGCAGAGGCTTTTATTGCTTTCCAAGTGTAATAAAACACAAGACCCGGCATCGAGTCTGGGTGCAGTAAAAAGTCGCAAGCGGCAGCCAACAGCTACTTGAGCCATGCGCTGTGATCACTTTGATCAGACTGCTTTTATTCCACGTCCAAAAATAACTGATGCGCTAAACCTCAGACCGGAACAAAGACCTCTGAAATGAGATGCCTTGCCAATTATTTTTACCCATAAAACGCTACTGTGAAGGATGCGACTGTACTGCTGTTGGAAAAAAGCCTCAAATGAGACGTAAGCAGCTGATACCATCCTGAGTTTCACTTCAATATTGATGTCGCTTAAAAATTTACAACTATACTTTAACTTTCTTTGTATGATGTTCTCATTGAACTGGTACAGAAGTGTGTTGAAAAAAATAAAATGGAGGGCAATGGAATGAATCTCAATATCTGATTCATTCTCTTAACAAGGTACAAATAGGTACACAAAAAGGGTATCAAAATTGACACTGCAAGCAGCTTTAACAATGTCGCCACTTAATTTGGCACTGACTGTACACACTGAATAAAGCTGTTCAAAGGTTTACTTTTGCTTTTTAATTATCCATGGAGTTTTATTTTCTTTGGTTTGCACTGTTGCTTCACACACTGGGACCAGGGTTTGCATCGCCGCCCTAACTTTGTGTGTGTGGAGCTTGCATGTTTCCCCCATGTAGTCTGGGGGTGACTTCTGGGTACTCCGGTTACCCTTCACAGTCAAAAAACTTGCTAAGGTGAACTGGACTTGCCAAATTGGCCCTAGACGTAATTGTGTGAGGGAATGGTGTGCGTGCCCTTTGATGGGTTGGCATCCTATCCTGGGTAATTCCCTATCTATAGCATCTGAGTCTCCCTAACCCTGCGGGCCCGTATAGGATAAGTGAGTACAGAATATGGATGGATGCAAGTTAGGCAGCAATCAAGTCATGGATAATTCGCTCTGCAGGTATGCTTGGCTCATTAATTCAACTTTTCACTTTCTGCCTTAACATTTGGCTTTGATAGATACAGCTGTTGGTTTTGTCACTTCACTGGGGACATCCAAGGTAAGAACTGAACACCAGTTCCTTATGCTAAAATCTCTAGCAGCCTAAAATGGAGAAACAATAGGTCTTCTTTGTGTCACTGCCAGGATCGCTATCCTACTCAATAAACACCAACAAATAAATATTGAATGGGTAGAGAAAAGAAAATATCTTCCTGACTGCACCAGGAGACATTTTGAGACCTTTGAGAAAAGATTCGCAAATGAAACCTGCATTCGATTGTATTCAGTGCGTTTCAGTATGATTAAATATTCACTTCGGCATCACTGTTACTAATGAAGGTGTTAGAAGTAACTATTAAGTGACACATAATGGTCATTTATGTTCATTTTACATTGTCCTTTTAGTTATGCCTGGAATATAATTGGGGAGGTTTTTATTAGCAAGCAGTGATTGTAGGATTTTTTTTTTTTTTTACGTGTTTTACTATTACTGCAAAATGATCATTTTAAAACAGAGGTACAGATCTGTCCAATGCCAATATGCTAAGTAATAAACAATATAATAAGGAAAATAAAACAAATGAAAGTTCTTTTGGAAAAAATGTGTAAGCAAGCAAGCTTTAGTGACGTGAATTTTTCTGTCAGTTTTTTTGTGATGCTCTGACTCTTTGCATGCAAAAAATAAGATGCATGCAGAGAAGTGGTACAAGATGATAGCTATTAATTATGCCTTTCTTTATATCTCTTCCCATAAACTGTGGGAAGCCAGTCCTTTCATAAAGCTGGTGGCCATGCATTGTAATTATCTCTGGCAGCACAAGTGTTGTTGTAAACGTTGCCTTAAGCATGACATTACTGCTCCGGAGGCCACAAGCCACTTCTACATATCGGAGATACGCGGAATCGCTGATGATGTTGGACTATTGCTCCTTGCTAAACAATGGGGGAGATGAGATAAAGTCAGAAGTACAGGGCAGAAGCACAGAAGGGGCTAGGCAGAAGAGGGGCCATTTAGCGAAATCCCAGGTTAATTAAAGGGGTAGCGCTTCTCAATTATTTTTTTCTGCATAGTCCATTGTTAACGATTCAAATAATGCCCTGGACTAGGGAGGAAGGGAAACCTGATAGGGAGATTTCACAAGAGGATTTCATATTAGAAATCTCAGAACTGGTACAGAGCTGCTGCATTATTTATATATCGTCTAAGAAAAACACAGGAAGGTGAAATGAACAGGGTAGGATGTAGCTCTCATATGGACAATTAATGCATAACATCTTGATGTTTGTCTTCTTGTTTTAGCCTAAGATTTTGTATATACATGCTGTAGTGAATGCACAAATAATATTCTGCCCTGTTTCTCTTTCTACCTCCGATGTTTGAATAGTCTGCTAAGTCCTATGGAAGATTTATAGGGGCTCATTCCAGAGGGTAAGGGTAGCTAGGAAAGACTCAAAAGAGCTGATAAAATGTCTTCAGCCATCCATCATACTGTTATACTATCCATCCATCCATCTATCTTCTAAATCAGTGTTCCTCAACCCGGTTCCTGGGCCCCCCCAGCCAGTCCATGTTTTTGCTCCCTCCCAGCTCCCTGCCAGACAGTCCACATCCCTCCTAACTCCCGGAAGCAGAAATGTGGATTCTCTGGGGCTCCCCGAGGAAACAATGTTTTAAAACTCATAAAGGGTAATGGTAAGCTTGGAACCAATTCAAGGAAACATAGATCCCATGGCAGGGGAACACCCTGGACTGGATGTCAGCCCGTCACAGAGCACAGCACTGTCACACGCTATGGGCAATTGAGAGATGAATGGTAGCTTAGAGTCACCTACTGTAACTGCATGTGTTTGACTGTAAAAGGACACCAGAACACCTGGAGGAAACAGGAACTCACAGAAAGCCCCAAGCACACAGAATCACAACTGGGAAACCTGGAGGCCACGGAGCTACACATTGCAACAACCAAATCAACTCTTATCAAATCAAAGTTTATTTATGAAATGCACCACAGTACGGCAAACAGCTGTACATGCAGGCAATGAAACGAGTTTCCTAGAGGGCTCTCTACAGGAAGTAAGAGAAATATGTAAAGAAGAGCAAATGAGTAAAATTGTAATAGAATAGTAAAATAATCATATAATAACACACTATATTGCCAAAAGTATTGGGACACCTGTCTTTACACACACATGAACTTTAATAACATCCCATTCTTAACACATAGGCTTTAATATGGAGTTGACCCACCCTTTGCAGCTACAGTATAACAGCTTCAACTCTTCTGGGAAGGCTGTCTACAAGGTTTAGGAGTGTGTTTATGGGAATTTTTGACCATTCTTCCAGGAGAGCATTTTTGAGGTCAGACACTGATGTTGGATGAGAAGGCCTGGCTCACAGTCTCTGCTCTAATTCATTCCAAAGGTGTTCTATTGGGTTGAGGTCAGGGCTCTGTGCAGGCCAGTCAAGTTCCTCCACACTAGATTCGCTCATCCATGTCTTTATGGACCTTGCTTTGCACACCGGTGTGCAGTTATATTAGAACAGGAAGGGGCTGCCCCCAAACTGCTCCCACAAAGTTGGGAGCCTGAAATTGTCCAAAATATCTTCAAATGCTGCAGCATTAAGAGTTCCTTTCACTGGAACTACGAGTTGTTGATGTTCCCAATTACTTCCACTTTGTTATAATACCACTAACAGTTGACCATGGAATATTTACAGTAGTAGTGAGGAAATTTCACAAATGGACTTATTGCACAGGTGGCATCCTATCAAGGTACCATGCTTGAATTCACTGAGCTCCTGAGAGTGACCCATTCGTTTGCAAATGTTTGTAGAAGCAGTCTGCATGCATAGGTGCTTGATTTTATACACCTGTGGCTATGGGAGTGATTGGAACACCTGAATTCAATGATTTGGAGTGGTGTCCCAATACTTTATATCAATACATATGTTGTTATAAAACAATAATAAAATAAAATAGAAATGTACAAATGGTCCATACTAAAAACACACACTTTCCCATTGAAATTTAAGGGCAGTTATGCAACATTTAAGATGCATAATGGGAATATTTGACAGACTGAACTGCAAGTTCAGCTTTGTTCTGCCACATATGAATTTATTAGAGAACTCATTTATGTGTCAATTTACTTCAGACACTAAAGTGTGAGGTTTGATTAATAAAATGGTTGCCCATATACTTTCTGCATGCAAAAGGCTGCAAAATACTGAGCAATTCAAGAAGATGTTCTTGCTGATTATTTTTGGGATTGTCAATGATCTCCTCCCTGATAGCACTGAGGATAGACTAGGCCTTTTCAACTCAAGTGGGCGTTATGAGATTCAAGGTTATGCGCAGAGTAGATAAAAGGTGTCTGCCTGTTACACTGATTAATGTGGCAGATAGTAATCTCACCGCAAAAACATGGCATCACCCTTGGCACTGCAGGATTGAGGTGTTAGTACTGAGAAAGAGCGGGAAACCAGAGCACTTGCTCCCTGGCCAGTGAACAATCTTACGAAAGAGCAGGGTTTAGCTGGCAGTGGATTTGAGCTATTGGAAATGCAAGCCATTAAAGAAGTTCTCTTAGCAATTCCTCTGTACTGATGGAGCTGATTTAGAAAGGACTCATTTGAAGTGAGGTGGACATGAGCCTGAATAACCTATTAAGATGGTCTCTAGTGGGTCCATCTTCACTGCCTGTGTTAAGTAACATCAAGGGAATAGATGCCTACTGCTTTCTAAGAACTGCTTTCTAAACTCTGGACAGTTTAATGATGGTGTGACATAGATATTATATTTCACATACGCCTTAGATACTGTACATCAATATTCCTGATCGGATTGCACTTATTAAAGAAAGTGTTACATTGTACCGCAAGCCTTCAATGGGATGACCTGGAATCACTCTCCAGTTTGCTAAGGGATTTTTTTTTTTTTGTAGTAGCTTGACCTTTACATCAACTGAATACCAAAGGCAGACCGTTCCATTGTGACTATTGTCAAAAGGCATTTGTCTAGTCAAAATCTTGTGGACACTGATCCATGTGATAAGGACAGGTATGTCTCGGGAACAGGATGAGGGAGTTAGGTCAGCCATGCCTAGACTCAAGTAAAGACTGGAGTTTTGGATTCTTGGAAAAATCTAGAGAGCAGTCCCCGCAACAACAACCTTTAGGACTAAACACCCTTAGACCCACTCAGAGATCCAGCCCTTCAAACAGACGGCCTCCCGTAACTGCCTCTTCCTTTGTCTGCTGCTAAGCCTGCGAGTGTTGCATGTCAGCACCTCTGGATTCTTTTATACACTGGTCATTGTTCACCTGTCTAGCAGAAGGGTTGAATGTTGCAGCAGAGATAGATCTTCCACCCTGGGAATGGCCACCTGCACAGACACGTGATTGCATGATGGGCTGAGAGGCCTTGTAGAACAAATGTTTTCCCTCAAGAGAGGCGACTGCGTAGCAAATGTGCAGATATGCGTCACTCTTGCAGTGCTGGTGCCTTGATTGCAGCCATCATCAATGCCAATACTGTGTGAGATTGGTATTTAAGGATTCAATTGACAAAGGCTAAGCATATTTTATTGAAATCAGGTTTCCTGCTTGATTTTGACCTGCATTCAGTGGTTGTGAAAATGGGTTTCATTTGCAATGCTTTTATGCAAGGTTGTTGTCACCCAGCACTTTACATAAGTTTTAGTCTAGAGGAAATGAACAGAATATGAACTTCGTCAAAGGAGAGTCATTTAGAGTATAAGTGAACAAATGCGGTTGTAAGTAATGTAAAGAAATGTCCTGATCGCAAATGACAGTGATTTGGGGTCAGAGAGCCCAGAAAAGTGGACAAGCTGCCAGATGCAGTTGCAGTGCAGGCGCCTGCCAATATGTGGATGCAGTGCAGATGCCTGGCAGTACATAGATACAGTACAGTGCAGGTGCCTGCCAATATGTGGATGCAGTGCGGATGCCTGGCAGTACATGGATGCAGTACAGGTGCCTGGCAGTACATTGATGATATGCAGGTGCCTGGCATTACACTGGATCCAGCTGCAGTGCATCCATTCTCATGTCTTTGTTCCCATTATGTCATAGATTAACACCTGATTGATCCTGAATGGGAAATCTCCACAAATAATTCATCCGTCCTATTATCTTGATACCACTTCTCTTGGTGAAGATCATGGTGCTTTTCATTTGCAAATGACTAATTTAAGTAATAACTGTTTAGATGTTGACTACACCTTAACACAACTGAGAAACACAGACGCAACACAGAGATCATGTTTTAGAACAACACACCACATTATACACAAGGAATAGCACAGAGATAAGGGGGTACAAAACTATAAGAGGTATACTTCACTGGTATAGTAATATCAGCACAATGTTTTAGACACATATGTCAAATCTTATTTCAATTACATTGGTTTCTTATTTTGTATGCAAAGCATTACCCTAATCTCAATTGAAACTCACATTGTAGATCTACAGACCTTAAGGATATATATCTGTAAAACTACATAACACATTAACACATTCACACACATCAAACATACACATTTCCATCATGATTTGGTGCAAAAAACAGCGGCTTCCCATGGATCAGACTCATCACCCCTACTGTAAACCATTGTTAAAATAGTCATGTGAAGTCTCTCTCTGTGCTCCAGGCAGTTAGAAATGACTAAGAAAAACAGCAGATTTGAGCGTCAAATAGCCAGTTCCAAGTCTTTGGCATTACAGTGCCAATATGGCTCTGATTGCCTACATCCCCACACCTGACAGCAATTAGGTTGTGCCTCAGACATAAATAAAATCACCACACAGAAACTTTCCCAGCTACACACTGTGGGCTTGGCTAAGAACGCACCACAGCAATCATGTCAGGATCTGTTGTGATGCTTCTGCCACTGAGTAGATGACCCAGAAATTTTGACCTGACAATGGAAGATGCTGTAATTAACTTGCTTCAGCTTCACGCCCACTGTGAAGATGGCAGCAAAGGCTTCCCAGAGGTTACTTTTGAAGTTGGTTGCATGAATCTGCAGGTCATCCACGACTGCGTGATATATTAAAGAGCACCTGCTCCATCAGCACCTTGAAATTGGCAGAAGCATTGGAAAGCCGTAATGGCATCACTCAGAACTGCCACGATCCTTAACTCAAGCTGAATGCTATCTTCTCCTTGGCATCCAAAGTGAGCACCATCTGCCAATAGCCATGGCACAGGTCAAGGGAGCTGGACCAAGCTGACCCTGCAATGAAATCAAGGGCATCATTGATGCAAGACAGTGGGCAAGAGTCTGTCTTGGCAATATCATTCAGACAACAATAGTCAACCCAGAACTGCCAGCTGATGAGATAGCAGTGAATAAACATTCTGGTGCCCTATCTCTTTTGCCTTGTGCAACAACCAAGGGGTATACTGAGGTATCCCGCGTTGGCTTGTGTCCTTTAATACCAGGGCAGGATGGATCCAGGAAAGCTGAATTTTCCAGCAGTCCACTGTGTTAGACAGTTACCTTTACTTCTTTGTAAAAGCATCTTGCAGGTTGAAGTTCAAATTGTCAGCAACATCTAGTCATCACATGAGGCAGAGGACAGTAACATGCCCGTTTCCCCGTCTATGGGGCTGACAGAGCAGTGAGTTCCTCCTGCTCATCCATCAAATTTCTCTGCCCACCCCCCTCTTCTATCATCAGTTGCACCTTGGGGTTCTCTGACCAATTGAGTTTATTTCAGATGGGGGACAGCGCTTCATGCTGAGCAACCACCTCCACATCTGACTGCTTCCATTCTCTCCAGAAAACAAAGGGTCGGTGAATCCCACTGCGGTCTTGGCTGCTGCACAGTTATTTCTGTCGATCTCATGATTTGTTGTCAAGAAACCAAAACCATTCAGAGCTGTTTATTAATTTAGCTTCTTTGTGGGAGTCCGAAGAACAAAATTCACTCTGACACTTTAAATATAACCTTAACCAAAAAGTCTTTAACAACAACAACAAAACAGCAACAACATCAATAACAATAAAAACAATAGGGATCCAGCAGCGCTGGTGCATAAACCCCCAATAATAATAATAATAATAATAATAATAATAATAATAATAAATGTGCTAGATTGTATGTATTTTTATTTTGTTGCCTAATGGGATGTAGCACAATAATTATAAAAGAGAAGACTTAAAAACTTAGACAGCGTTGACTCTGTGCCTTTGTATCATCCTGACTGATTAATCAGTGGGGATGTCAATGGCCATAACGGCTCAGTGGGAGGCTCACACCTTCAGGATCAGTGATATCATGTCCGTGACCTGCTCTGTGTCTGTGGAATTTGCATGTGCTTCCTGTGTTGTCCCTTCAGCATTCCCACAGTCTGCAAACATGCAGTTTTTCAAACTGGAATCACTTAATTGGTCATATTGTATTAGGATGTATGTATGTTTATGTGTGTGTGTGTGTGTGTGTGTGTGCATGCCTTGCAATGGCCTTGACATTCCATCTGCGACACTGCCCAGGATAAGTGGTTGGAAGATGGATGGATAATAAAGGTCTCATTCTTTGTGAAATAAATATATGGGCTGATATTTGTGCCACTAGAAGCTGAATATGAATTTTGTATATTTTAATCTGCAGTTATCCGCATTACAAAACTGAATCTGAATTTAATAGTTTGAATCTGAATTCCAGTAACTCGAAATAGCATTTATCCTACCTCGAAAAATTCATTTTGCGAGTTCAATTTCAATCTATAGTGTGACACACCTAACTCGAGATAGCATTTATCCTACCTCGAAAAATTCAGTTCGCAAATTCAATTTCAATCTAGTGTGACACACATCCGGGTCCTTGAGAAAAAGTAATCGACCGCAGATTCACAACGCAACTCTTTTCCACGTTTACGACAGTTCTGCAGGTCGGGGTAAAGAGGAGGCGTGTGCCGGGGTGTTGCAAGTGCAAATGTGGGATCTTTATCGTACCACCACTTCTCACAAGTTGCCAATACTCTGCTACTCAGAGACAAGCGTCACGCGACAGTGGCGGGGCACCGCGCGCCGTACCGTCAGTGTTGTTGAGGCGCTCCTGTTGTTCCCAAGACCCCCGCCGCCGTTCTCACGGTTAATACAGTTGCGACACTTCTATTTCTCCACTTAGAGCACTGCTTATACAGATCACCATATTAAACGCCAGTCCAATTGATGTTTCCGGTTATTAGCACAGTACACAGAGAGCGCTGTAGACATGCAGCAGACAAGACGCATAGCACCTCAAACCCGCTTTATAACTTTACATTTAGATCGATACGGGACTACGTGTATCGATGCAGTCGTGTTGTGTTTTTTTCTTCCCCGCCAATCAGGAGTCAGGAGCCGCTTGTGTAGATCTTCAGATTCAGCCTTTATTGCCACAGTGAGGTTACAGCCAAGGCTGGACACCCTGCAGGAGTGTGTCCAATACTGTTTTACACTAATTTTTTATACATTTTCTTATCGTGTAACAATATCTCGTCACTTAAGCATCATCATTTCTTCAACCATTCACCATCGTTGTTTTCTCCCTTGATCAACACCCCTAGATGATGTTTGTCAATCATCTCTTTTACTATTTGGTCCCTCGGCTGAAAATAATGGTGGCATGACCATGTCTAGTTGTGTTTTTTTAAACACCCAGCCGTGAAATTTTGCGAATCCCTTCCTTCAGTTGCAAACTTTGCATCGGTCTTTGTCAGTCACGTGTCTGCACTGTCTAACACGCCCCCATTCGCCATTTTGAGTGTATCGCGGATGTAAACACATTTGCTTAATATTTCATATTCAGTGTTTTTTTCTCCACAAAAATGTAATGTTTTATGTAATCAGTTATAGGCAATTTTCATTACCAAAACACGCTAGTAATGCAGGTGTTTAAGAAAGGAAAAGAGTCACGAACACCACCAAAATGTCATTGCATGGACATAACTTTATTGGTCATATTTACATTCTCTATGCATTATGAAGTTCTAAATAATATTACATACTCACATGAAATTAATACTGATTTCTGCCTCATATCGGCGAGATGAATATTTTAAAAAATATTTAGCATGAACACAGCTAGAAAGCCACATGAGATGAACAGGCGAGCCATAACTTAAACTAAACTAGAAGTAAAATTCATAATCCTACTATCCCTAGCTAGTTTTGCGTTAGTCTACCATATTAACATAAACTAGAAGTGCCAGAAATCGTTAATTAAACCACATATACTACCATATACTAACCAGACGTATGGTTAATGTTTATGTTATCGCTCGGGTATATAAAGCTTATTCTCATATGTATCATAAGGTAATGACAAGCCTGCGAATCCAGCATTTGTTTTTCTGACACCCCGGCACACGCCTCCTCTTTACCCTGACCTGCAGAACTGTCGTAAACGTGGAAATGAGTTGCGTTGTGAATCTGCGGTTGATTACTTTTTCTCAAGGACCCGGATGTGTGTCACACTAGATTGAAATTGAATTTGCGAACTGAATTTTTCGAGGTAGGATAAATGCTATTTCGAGTTACTGGAATTCAAATTCAAACTATTAAATTCAGATTCAGTTTTGTAATGCGGATAACTGCAGATTCAAATATACAAAATTCATATTCAGTTTCTAGTGGCACAAATATCAGCCCATATAAATAGTCCATCCATCCAAGATATTTGGAAAGATTCTACATTTTCAGAGGCCCATACACAGCCACTGAAAATTTCACAATAAGTCCTATGACTACAAAACCAGAGCATAAAGTATCATAAGGACATGCACATACAAATGCATACTTTAAAAAGCTCCCATAATATCAGAGGTAATTATATACAATCCTGCCTAATTTGTGTAATACAAAAAAATTGCTACAGCCTGTTTGCTGCACTTTTTCACGTCCCGATCGTACCGCTCCTCCTGTGTGCCACGCCCCCTCGTTAACCACGTGTGGAATCCCCATGTTACCAGCTGTTCCTAGTCCTGTCTGATTAAGTTTCTGTATTTCCCCAGTCCTGTCATTGAAGTGTTGTGACGTTATCACCTGATCTGCTTCGTATGCCTCTCCTTTTAACCAATAAATCCCTCGTTCCCCGATCCTTCGTGTCTTTCTCCTGTTTCCCTGGTCCGTGCCCCGCGATTCATAACACACTTTTATTAATTTTAGTCTGTTATGCTACTTGTGTAGCATTTATCCGCACAACCAGGCTCAAGGGCCTATTGAATTTCATCTGCATGAAAATGAAAATTCTGTAATGAATGGCAATTAATTAGATTTCAGCTTTCAATACTGGACCATTCTAGTATTAACAGAGCCTTAATCTATCATTGATTGTTCCACTCTGTGACTCTCATTCTGGATACCGGTGGATTTCAGTTTTGTCTGGCTATAAAATTTTCAGGAGGGCACAAAGGAGATTATTTTCCAAAATGTCAAATACAGAGAAGAAATCTGACAAGAGTATCTCTGTAGATTTTTTCCCCCCTCAACATTAGAGGTGTATCATAGTCAGAAATAGCGAGCTGCTGTTTGGTATCAGGAG
Source organism: Paramormyrops kingsleyae (assembly GCF_048594095.1). Classification (NCBI taxonomy): domain Eukaryota; kingdom Metazoa; phylum Chordata; class Actinopteri; order Osteoglossiformes; family Mormyridae; genus Paramormyrops; species Paramormyrops kingsleyae. The sequence goes on from NC_132810.1 coordinate 21,607,214, forward strand.
AAACTCCAGGAGCAACAAGGGCGTAACTTTGGGTGGAACATTGGGGGGTTGAGGTCTCCACCCATTACGAGGGAAACATGGTTATTTGGGGGGTTGTATTAGCTGGCTATGATTTATTGGGGGAGCTACAACCCCCCACCCCCCCCCGTAATTTACACCCATGAAGAGTACATACTGTACACATATATTGCAACCTGTTGATTTCTGAAATTGTGGGATTGTCATGACTTCTATTGTTGTTTCGTCTGCATTTGCCCTATAATTGTTTGACATTTGCTTCATTTCCGTTTTCTGTTTTTTTGTTTCTTCTTTTTTTTTTTTTTGTCACTTTTTTGGTTTATCCAATGGAAACGTATGCCGTTTCTTACATTTCATAACCTAAGCACATTTAATAGTCAAATCCTGAACAGGAATGATTTTTTTATTTAAATGCATTTGTTTATACTTTAAACAAAGACAAATGTAAACATGTGATCACCCAGCTCTGCTGTAGAGATGACAGTGAAATGCGAGGAGATGGAAGGTGCTTTGTTTGAAGTAAGATGAAAATACGAACCACCGTGTGGATTGTAAACATAAAATATCTGAGATTATCAAAGGGAGATGGCATGGAAGTGGGAGAAGGAACAGAAGGGAATATTTGGAAAAGTCCTGTCTGAAGGTAGCATTTTAAGTCTCGGCAAATCGGCACTTCTTCCTTCATCTGTTTTAAGTCATTGATGTTAACCTGAGGCGAAAAGCGCAGCCATAAATGCCTTAGTCAAAGAAATATGTTTCGGAAAACGAGGACAGATAAAACGGTCAGAAGAAAAACAAAGCCAATCTTTAGATACTAACAGGCATTGCTTAATAACATTTATCACTTGTTTATTGCGTGCACAGCTTCATGTGGTGGTGCTGATGTCAACTGCATTTTCATTAAAATTGCAAATTCAAGAAATGCAGACATTTTAAATCCATTAATATTATGCTTCACTATTCATTCTTATACTGTACTTCACTCTATTTTCCAAGCGTCGTCTTCTTATATTATGTCCATTATTCTATAGATAATAGCAGATATATGAAGTGCTGTTATTTTGCTATGCACAATCAAATTAAATAAGAGTCATTTGGCTGATGTTGGTTCTCTGACTTAAACTGTCAGAATTCTATGCAAAGCATAGTCACAGAAACTTAATGCCATGGGCCTTCAGTCTACGTCTAGTTTAGGTCAAAGTTGTAGTGAGCTGTCTGTCCACAGAGTAGAGAAACCTAATGAGTTGATGCATTAGCTATTATCCTTTTAATAATATGGATTTATATATTACTGTAATAATTTTCATGACAAAGCATTCTATACCCAGAAGGATCCTCTTGTCTCTTCTGTTCGCTCTGCAGTGGGGGTGGAGAAATGGAGGAGGGTGGGCACCATGAGACCCCAACATCTTAAATCCATTTTTTTATGTTACACTGCCACTTTGCAGTGATTTTCCAGTAAATTATTGGAGAACCCAGTTCAGTATAGTAGTAACTGGAAGGAAAGTTACATTGTAAGGAAGTAAACTTTGGATGAGGAATTTTTGTTTTGTGGCTATTTTCTATATATCGCATTGTGGCTTGGAGTTGCTCTGCAGGACTTCTTCCATCTTTCACAAAGAATGTGCTCCGATTTACATCAGTATCGAAGAGAGTGAATCTGCTGTTGTAAGCATCTATCCAGATTCAAAGATACACTCTGAGCTCTGGCAAATGCTAAAGGATATAGAGCAGAATGGCAGTTATCTAAATAGGTACTCTGGCTTTTCAACTATATCTAGAGTAGCAAGGATAACATTGACTTGGTTGCTTCGCTAAATTTATTCATTTTATTTTTCCATATACTGTATATTTGCATTTTCATTACTGAGTCATTTTATTGTACTTAATTTTGGGGTGAACATTTTCCTGTATGGTGAGGAATTCTGGGAATGGGCACATTTTTTCTGGATAATTTATGGTCAAGGATCTGCACAACATCCTTTTTTGCACGTTTTCCCCTTATTGAATAAGCGAATTATCTATGCTCCATATGCATTTGCTTATCTGTCTTCCGCAATCTCTGATCCAGTGCAAGTCAGCCTAGAGTCTATGCCAGGAAAAATGGACCAGAAAAACTCCCTGAGCCATATACAGATGCCAACTGCAAGTCATTAATGTTACTGGACATGGGTTACCAAACCAGAATACAATTTGTTTGTTTGTTATAGTTACTTGTTTGTTGGATAAAGAACGTCCCTTACTTTAGTTTGATTGCACTGTTTTGATTGCATCATAGGGCATTATACAGTATGAACACCCAGGAAATGTTCAGATTTTAATTGATAGGTAAGCCCTCTCTTCACCTTGCACTGTTTATTGTTTTCAACAATAAATTATACATTTCATTTCATAGCTGCTATCTGGGTTCTGCAAACTCCCTTTCCCTTTTCACAGGGGTCTGGGAGAATTTCAGGGTAGTTGGACTTATCCATAGTTTTCTGTTTCCCTGGTCAATAGTCTTCAGCAGATGGGGATCCAGACAACGAATTGTTTGTGGCTAGTTTTCTACAGCATATACAAACTGTAGATTTAGTCAGTGAAAGAGCATGCTTTGTTTAATGCTTTATGGATTTTACACCGTAGTATGTTCAATATTATACCCAATTCTTCTAATGCAAAAGATTTGGAACATAGGTACATTTATTTTCTAAATAAGTGAAAATTATATTCATCATAGGTGGTCAAAATAAACCATGGACGTAAAAAACACAACAATTCAGCCCTATTTTTTGATTATTTATGAATTATGATTACATTTGGTTAAATTTAGTATCTTAAGCTCATCCGGCAATTATAAAGTCTTTAGTTTTAGCTTATTGCTTTATCTATAGTCTTTGAAAACTCAACAGAAAATTCAAAACTCTTCAGCATCAAATTATTAAATAAAAACATCAAACAAGTTAATTCTTCTCACAGCATAGAGTATGCAGAAAGTAGAGAGAGTAGTCCACAGATCACATGCTTTTATACTGCTTTTTGATGTGCTATCGATACACAGATATAGAAATAGCTTCCTTTTCCTTTTTTATATGTATTTTCACATTTTGCTTCCTGCCGAGTCTTTGATCTAGTTATTCCATCTCAGCATGATTCCTTTTCTCGAAATTCACGTTATATCAGTAAAAGCACTGGTGAGAAGGTGAAAACCAGGCAGCCACGCAAACCTAGGTAAGAACATCTCAGGAGGAAAGTGTGCTTGTGTCAAAGTGTGAGAGCACTCCGGGAAAAATAACAGGAAGGTAAGAGACATCTTAAAAGCTTGAAGCAGGCTCCATCAAAATGATCAGCTCTGGATATGCCCATGTTTTTGGCCAGACAACATAGTTAACGAATAGCTTTTAAACCATTTCAATTTAATACTTTCATCATAAAGAGATTCTTGAGAATATCATAGCTTGATGTGTTTAATAAATTACCCACTATACCATAGAATATATAAAAAGCTTTTTTATGATTGTGATTTCCAAAACTGACCTGTCTAATATCAACAACTATAACTTACTATGCAATCCTCTCATTTTAATGAACAAACCAAAAAACATTTTAATATATTACTGCCATCTAATGTTAACACATATTATTGCATCGAACATATTAATCATTTCCTTCTGTGCATAATTACTTTAAAAAAAAAAACCTATACTAAAGCAGTAATGATATGTTTATTTGAATATTTCATATATTTAACCATGTCCGAGTTAGGAAAGACTTGGGAGAAGTAACTCAAAGATCAATTAATCCCGCCCTAGCTAAAAATAATTATGTAGTGTTTTGGGTGAAGGCGATCTAGCTTGCTTTTTTTTTTTTTAATATGCCTTTGGTCCTTTAGTAATGTACTGAAATGTGAGACATGTAATTTCATATGAAGAAAGCAGATGAGGCTCAATTCCAGCAGAACTACCTTTTCTAATAACGACTCTTGTCTGCGGTGGCAGTGATAAATTGATTCTGCTCCTTGACACAGTTCACTACTTAGCCAGTGAACCGCAAATCGATATATAAGCACCTAACTTTAAAATAGGGTAGTTCATATTTTTTAACTTCCCATAAGGCTCCATTGCAGTTTATATTTTTGGACATGTATGTGTTTTTAGTTTCCATTTAACATAAACTAAATCTGTAATAACCCCAGACCCTCTCCTGGGTAAATGGATGGATGTTGGATATGTAATGTTTTGTATATGATATTGCCAAAGAAAAATGACATATTACCAGTATGGCAATTATATTTTTGCTCATGATTTCCGCCGGTTTTTGCAGATGTCACAGCTACAGGTTTGTAGTTAAGGGGATACTTCATTCGGCGATGTGGAAGACAGGCTAGGAGAACAGGGTCTGGGTAGCAAAAGGAGAGACAGCAACTAGCAAACATGAAACTAAAAGTGACCTTTTAGAGGAGACTGAAAAGAAAACCAAACTGACAAGATGGGGACAGGAAATGCTTTGGATCCGTCTTGTTGGGGTAAACAAGACAAACTTGCTAGACAAGCGAATGAACAATAGCTTAAAAGAATCCGTAATGTGAAGAAACAGCAATCAAGGAACTAAACACGCAATACAAAATGATACTAATATCTACGTTTTCCAGTCCTCATGGGAGATTCCAGTCCTTCCTGTTCTACCCTTTGAGTTTGTTATCTAACGGCTGGGTATACTCATCATAAAAACCCTAAAGAATTCAAATTTACAGCCGTTCATAACTATTATGACGTTTTTTATATTACAGCTACAATATACAATATCCAGTGCTACTGTGCCTCATGATCTTAAAAGCTGCATTTGTGGACATTTGTGGTCAACTGTTGTGTGTGATTGCTAGCAGGCCTGAGAAATGACAGACTGAAGGCAGTTTTAAATAGGAGGTTCCAGTCCAATGCACTAATTGATCAGAACAACATTACATCCATTACCAATTTCCTGCTATAATACCTTTTAGGCCACCGGCCATTATATCCATTACAGTAAAATTATAGTAACATCAAAACTATTATGAAAACATGAACTAAATTGCAGATTATAGCAAAAGTAAATTGGGTTTTTAATTAACATCCTGTGCAGTACAGCTATACTATCTACCCAAAATATGTTGATAAATCCATAATAGAAGAAACTATTGATAGTACTTTGTTGTATAATTAATGATAAGTATTTAAATGATTGTGTTATATTTTGTTCAAGGCAAAAATGTTGACAAAATACATACATTATGGGAATGATATATCATATAGTACATCTAGAATTTGATGATTAATACATACATATACACAACTTAAAAACATTTAATGCATAAGTAATGCATTTTATGAATTAATTTACCATTTCAATTATTTAAAGCATAATTTAAAATGTTCTGATTCAGGGACACTGAGTACTTTGTTCAGTAAGTTTACCTATATAATGGCATACAGAAATCAACTGACAACAGAATTTATTTCTACCTACACACAGTTATCATGGTGACAATACAAAACATCAGGACAAAATGGCAACATGACATATGACATGGTGAAAGTCTGAAAAAAGCTTGGACCTTGTTAATAAAGATCACTAACTGGTTTGTTTTTAAATAATCATATTTTCTTCACTTTTCCAAGAATCTATGATCAAGTTAGGTTTGAACAGATCAACAAAAAGCAACGAAAGACTAGGAAAAGTAAATGAGTAAAAATTTAACTCCAGAAGCCCAAGCACTAAACATTGCTCTCATTTTTATTCATGTAGAAAATGTAACTGATAAACAGCAGCACTGAGTTTCCTGAAAATCACTGTTTATGCACTGTAAAATCCAGTTTAAATTGGAAGTTTATGAAGCATAACATATTACAAAAGAGGGGGAAAAAATCATGATCCAATCATTCCCAACAGTACTCTTTAGGTATTGCTTAAAAACTTTATTTAAAAATTTATAATGACAACAGGAAGGCTCATCAGACAGGCTTACTAAGAAGGAGTATTCCTTAAAAACGCAGGCTACAGTGCTGAATACAGTTTGAAACTGTCACTTAGAGCCCCCTGGTGGTAGAATTGTTTACCTACAAATAATTAATAGTAAATCCTGTAAATATGTATGATTTAACAAGATGTAAACAGTTATTCTACTGTTAATCTAATTGTCAACCGTTTTTTTTTAAATAATGTTAATGCTTCCTTTTTATACATGGATTTTAGGTCATTTGCCTTAGTTCTTACTGTTCATTGTCCAATTGATTTGTAAATAGGTAAAATATTTTAAAATGTCAAGGCATGTTAGACTATCTCAAATGTGAACCGAACACACAGAGCAGGGGTGAAATGCAAACCCAACATACATAGCTGGGGTAGGACGCAAACCCAACACACATCATGGGTGGGATGCAAACTCAACACACATGACATGGGTAGGATGCAAACCCAATACACATAGCAGGGGTGGGATGCAAACCCAACACACACAGCAGGGGTGGGATGCAAACCCAACACACATAACAGAACTGGGATCCAAACCCATGACCCTGTTGCTAACAGACCCATGCCACCATTTAAGCACCTGTTAAGTTTTTAATTGCATGGCTTTTGTCACTGTTTTTAACAATATGACATCTCCCCTGTTATTTTGTGCCTGAAAAAAACATCATTTGTGTACAATAAAGGTTTCTATTCTTGTTCCTGATGTGCAGTCTTTTGTCGTGCTCAAAGGTGTATCACTTACTCCCATGCCAACTCCTGTTTTCTTGAACAGTTTCACCGCCTTTATTTTTGTCTCTCAATAACAAACCTATTTCATGCCATTTACTGTCTGTCCTCAAACGTCATGAATTATGCATAAATCGTAAGAAACTTCAAAGTGCTTCTCAGCCCAGAACTCTGCAGGACCACTGCCATCTCTTCACTTCCCTTTCTTACCAGCATCACCAGTCATGGTATCATCTCCTACATTCTTTACTTTGGCCCTCCTTCCTCCCAATTCTCAACATAAACTTTGTGTAATTACCTCCCTTACCTGCTTTTCCTCTGATCTTTTCTTTCTTGGCTCTTCCTATCTTCTGCTTTCTCCAATGTACAGTTTTTTATTATTTTTTTTTTACTTCCTGGTCATTCGGGGATTTCAGGGTTTTCTCTGTTTTTTCTTATACTTTACCTAAAACATTAATCGCTTCTTAGGAATAGAACTCCTCATTATTGCACCACGGTATGTAAGGGAGAACTATTCCCAAAAAGGGATCAGTATTCGGGATTTTATGACCCACGACAAAAACGAGCATGTGGTTTAAAATCTCTTTATTATTGTTATAGGAAAAAAAACATGCATGCAAAACATGATAGGTGACAAAGAAGGTAACAGCAACATAATTTACACCAGTGTTTCTCAAACCAGTCCTCAGAGACCCCAGACAGTCCACGTTTTTGCTCCCTCTCAACTCCCAAGGTGCCCTGAGGACTGGTTCGAGAAACATTGATTTACGCAACACTCAGGTTCTGAATATATTAGAGGACTGAATGTCTTCTGAATGAAACTTAATCATACATAACCAATGTGCTTAAAACTTCTTAAATGATATTATGATTAGAATCTCACAGGCACATGAGTAACAGGCTCACAGAGCCTTTCACATTGGAGCTCAGCAATCACAGTGCCTTGTATAACGGATATGTTTTTTAATAAAGGAAAGAGTGACTAATAGGACACGTGCCGAATTAACTGCAATATATATTATTTCCCTGAGGTGGAGGGCCAGAATTTCAAAGCATGCTTTGTTTGTAGTTGAGAAATGAAATTTTGGTGAAAGAGAGTGGAAAAGGCAGTTCACTGATGACTTGAGTGCTTATTGATTTATGATGTCACAAACTACCCGCGCTGTTATGTCATTTAGGTGACACCATCATGTGGACTTCTCGGGAACCTGCATTAGCTCTGTTGAAATAAAATGCAATAGTTTTTTTCACTCCATTTCTGCTCCCAGTGTGAGGCCACCATACCCCCAGTGTGAGGCTAATGTGGCCATTGTTTATTCAAGTGTCCCTGTCAGAATTCCAGCCCTTATCTCGAACCCCTGGACAGAGAGATATAAAGCTATGGTATGGTACAGTATTGCCACACATTGTCAGCACATGAAAACTCCAGGCGCAGAGCTGAGGTGGGAAACAAGTCTGCAAACCTGAAACAACAGTGCTATTCACTGAGTCATAATGCTGCCCCGGGCTGTCGTTATATCTGTCAAGTTATTAATTATAACAGTCATAATTTTTCTTGTGTATCAGTATCGCCCAGCAATTAATTTTGAGGGTGGTCTGGCTCAATTCCAAGGGGGTTGAAATTCGTTATTTTACCGCCTGGCTACATGACTGGTCTGGAGCAAATAAATTTCGAGGGGGTTTCAAACTTGTTATTTTACTACATGGTTAGATGCCTGGTATCACTACACAACCATTACTAGGGCAGTATGTAGCATAGCAGGTTAGCACCCATTTCCAGAAGGTTGTAGGTTCAAATCCTGTGGCCAGCAGAGTAATCATATCACTGTAGTACTTTTGAGTGAGTACTCCAAGTGTGCTGGATGCTGGCTGACCACGTGCTTTCACCCCAAAACTTGCTGTCACCTGTATGTACACGTGTTTGTCTCTCATGGAGAGTAAGATGGGGGATGTGAAAACAAATGAATTCCTGTACATTTATACAACTAGCAGATTTTTGTCTTGTCTTTGTTTTGTACTGTTATGGAACACAATGGTATAGAAAATAAGCACAACTGATTACTAGTGATGGCCCAATGAAACTTCATTAACCATTTTCTGTATTTTCTGACCCCAGCAACCCCAGTGGTCATGGTTTACTTTGGGGCATGCTTTGAGCCTTTTTTTGAACTGAAAGCACCATCTAGTGGCAACAGAAAATACAGCAAATGGTTCATGAAGCTTCATTTAGCCATCACTACTAATTACCAAATATTTTAAAATATGTCCCCCCCCCTTTTGCTTATAGATAATTAATGCCATGCAATTGGAAGAAAAAGACAATATAATATGTTATTTTTTTAATATTTTCGTTAACTTGGATTGAAAGCACATTAAACTACACATGGAAGTCACCATGCCACAAAATTGCATAGAATATTTTTTTAGGGAAAAAAAAGATTTATCAATTGGGAACTGTGTTAGAAGCAATAATTTAGATCACATATGGGCACAGCAGAGTAGCCACAAATTAAGCAATAGCAATACACATCAAAATGGATCCAAAATATTTTACTCCCCAAAACAGGGGCTTTTTAAATGTTGAAATTTTCATCAATTTTTAAAAAATAATCCTTGACAACTAAAATCATTACTTTGTATATTATTGTCAGAGCAATAAAACAATGCAATATATACATTAATCTTAAATCAGTAAACAGTTTTGACATTTCAATATAATGTTCATTCAAATACAACTAACTTCAAGTAAAAGTTGGTAGTGAATTGCAGAATTGTAAAAATGCACACACAATCTTAGAATACAAAATTTGTTATCACAACATTTTAAACAAAAAAAATAAAATAAATGCAGTTTATACAATCCACATCACACGACAAATACACTGAAAGGCACCAGACTTTCACTTCATTAAGAACCTTTAAAAAAGCACAAATTTGGTTACTTGGTTACTGTATAAACCTAACTAAATTTTTTTTTTGTTTTTTTGTGAAAAGTCATTCAATTAGTTTTCTGGTACATAAGAAGTTACACATTTTAAACTGAATTAACCTCATAACAGGAGCTGTATGTTTAAATTAGCTTTTTAAAATTCTGTATTGTATATGTCTTCTGTAGAAGTTTGTGCAAAATTCTCTATATAATTTACTGATCCACTTTTTGTGCCAGGACAGATTATTTCATTAATGAGATTAATTAATGCTTTGTTTATGTTTAGTTAGCTATTAGCATCACACTTTTATTAGAGGTGGCTGGTCCATAGAGATGGAGGAGGTAATAATTTTTGAGATTAAATTACGAAACAAGTAACTTTGAAACAACTTTGAAGTTTTTATTGTCATTTAAAAACAGACATTTTCTCTCTTCACTATTGTAATATTGTAAAATGCATTTCTTCGTACCTCCTCATTCTTTTTAGGCATCAGCTGCTGCTGATTATTATTAGTATTGTTGTTGTTGTTGTTCTTGTCATGTTTGTTGTTGTTTAACTGCTTAGGACCTTAGAACCTTTTGTAACAAATCCCTTAAATCTCAAAAAAGCCATAACAACCGAAAAAATAAAGGCTAAATAGCTATGCAGAAACAAGAAAATTGCCAGTAAGAATATAATAGGAATAAAAAAAAAACTTTCAGCCTTAAAGTAATTTGTTTCAGTTAAAGAAATATCACTATTGTCATTTCACAAAGAATTTTTTTTTTTTTGCGAGTTTAAGCTGCACTCTGACTCACCTTTCACTTTGCTTGAAATACAATTAAAGGTAAGGCGTTTGGATGACCACTTACATACTGAACACAGCAGAAATGATTAGCGATTTTTTTTGTAGCCACGTCTGTCATGTTACTGAGGTCTATAAATCTTTGCAATAACAAACAGCAGAACAAGTTACCCCCTGGCTTAAGCAATGAAAAAAAGTTAAAAATGCAAAGTTGGAAAAAAAAAGAATTCATCGAAATGTTTACTTTTTTTTGTATATTTTTTTGAAAGACATCACAATTACTTCTGTACAGCCAACAATTAATGTTTTTAATGTAAGTATATTTTAACACAAAGTTAGTGTGCATTAGTTTTTCATGCATTCCTGAAACTGATTAAATCACAATAAGTCTGATACAGAACTGGCATTTCAGAGCAATGTATATAAATCATGTTTGTCAAAAATTACAAACTATAAATCAGTTACAATAAATATCACCAGCATACAACTATCTGTAAGGGAAACAAAACTGCAAGCCGCCCGTGCTTGCAGACGAAAGCGAAAATGTGTTACTCAGTGCAAATATGCTGTACGGGTGCCTTTTTGTTTGTTGTATTGCATACACCCAGAAAACAGAGTATGACAGCAGTTTGTATCTGTGGCAGGTAAACCAGAACGTCGATTTGCTTTGCCTGGCACTTGAAAAAATGACCACAAGCAGTATACATAGCTTCACTAAAACACCACTCAACAACCAACCTATTGTGACTCTTAATATTTCCTATGGTGTCAGACACAAAAATTATAGCTCTAATAGTAAATACAATCATAACAATATTAAAAGTGATGTAGGCATGAACCCAAAAACTAGCACCACAATAAGAAATAATACAAACTGGACAACACTAATTTATACTAGTTACTGTTAATAATAATGCATTTATTTAAAAAATAACAGCTCCTTTCCGTGACACTGTTCTAATACTTCTCCAAGCAGTCAGTAAACACCTTTTCTCTGAAACCAACAGATGCGTACACAACTGCTACGGTTTTCTAGAAAATTAAAAATCAGATACAGAAAAAATATATAATCATAAAATATGAATCACTCGGATGTTGCCTAGGGTGGAACGGTGCTTGGCTTTATGCCATCCTCTTCCTCTGTCACATCCTCAGAATGGGCTGTCTTGTGGTTCACTTGAAGTTCTGATGCTGCAGGAGGAGGTAGCAGGCTGTGGCCTGGGTCCTCACTCGATTTCCTTTTAGTTGCGTTCTGCATGAACTCTTGAATCTCCAGAGGCAGTCGACGAAACTTGTCCTGGTACTCCTGATCCAAATCGGTTTGCTGCTGCAATCACAACCCATAGAGTCAGTCCATGCCTACTGCAGAAAACCAGGCCTCTGGGGCAATATCACAAAACACAGCTCTAGTGAACTTCACCAGGGTGGCTTATGAGAGTGATTCCTGCATATCTAAAATTGCCCATTTTATTATAATTTTTTTGCTTATAACGCTTTGCAGCAGCGGCATAGATCTAAGTAGCTAGTCATAATTCTCACAATTAAGAGCTAGCTATACTGATTTATCAATATTTATTTCCAGAAACTACCCTATGATTTTTTAACTGTTGTAACATTACAATTAAATAAAATTACAATTGATTGCATTACAGGCTGTAATAATAAAAAGTGATTTTAAAAATTACAATGAATCAAGAAAAACACTACAAAGTAAAAAATATATACAGAAGCTTGATGAAGCCATAGTTTAAACAAACTTTTAATTCTTGGTTTCAGGTTGTGGTCACAACACAATTATATTAGGGTTATGCAGCTCATTAGTGTATTATATGGGACATTTTGTGAAACCTAATTCACTTTTGATTAACTAAAAAAAACTCCTTTAGAATTTCAATCGAAATATATCTTGTTGTGAAATGCCTGTGAGTGCAACGGACACCCAATTGCAGAATTTAACATTTCCTTTTTTCGCCAAGGCTTAAGCAGAATCAAATAATAAATCTGCTCATCCTAGTCAGAGGTGCGAGGGGGCTTGACGCCTATCCCAGGTAGCATAGGGCATAAGGCTACTCCGGGGTTACACCGTAGATGGGTTGCCAGTCCACTGCAGGGCACCTGTGCATTCATGCAAGGGCAGAACTTTGGGTTAAGTACTCCATTTTGTGCTAAATGGGCTCCACCCATTTAAGGGGTCCAGGGGGTCGTATTTGCTGGTTTTGATTATTGGAGTGGTTACAACCCATCCCCCCATACTTTATGCATATGCATTCACGCACAATCAGTGATTAGTAAACACTGAGGTGGTGATTAATTGCATTAAGCTGAACTGAGAAAGAACACAGAAGATATTAAATGTATTAGTATACACGGGCAAACCTTAACTTAGCCAGTCAGCTATGTATATCTTTAAATAATCTACACAAACAACTCTCATGCTGAATTTCTTTGTTATTTACAAATGCATAATCACTATAAATCAATATAGCATTATACTGAATACTCAACATTAATACCACTTAGAACCATTGATCAGTATTGTTATGTGATATTTTGGACTTCTGTACTTGAAAAGCAGGGCGATCCAGCGTCTCCGTCTGTTAACATTGTAAAAATACTGTGCACAGAAGTTAGCATTCTGTTAAAGTTTGACGGGCAAGAGGAACATCCATGTTGACAACAAGGCCTACAATTCAGAGAGCTTAAATTGATCGATGCTCTCAAAAGAGTATACTAGTTCTTCTAAAGCAAATATCGGCCAACTGTTGCATAGACAAATATTTTGCATGTAATGAATATTAAGGGTTGGGTGTAAATTTTTCATTCAGTAAAATATTTCTAGAATTAAAAGGTTGCCTTTCTTATACAGTACTTCAATGCCAAATGACTATTGACTTTTTATATGCTATACTTTTTTTTTCCCAGTACGCCACAGCTACAGTACTGTATACTGTATGTAGGTGCTTATGGAAAATCAATATCGAGACCAGTGAGAATCAGTGGTCTGCAGAATAATTATCATTTCTGTGAAAGAGCCATTAAGGTGGCTTGCGACCAAGGCACTAACATTTCACCAGAGATTTCTGTACTTGTCTTTGTGAGTTCTGTAGAAGACAAAGTGCAATGGAAGCATCAACGTGACAGCGAAAGGTATTAATGGAACAAACCAGCAATTACATTACCTGACATTCTGACATGTGACAAATGCACAAACTGACTGCAAAAACACACCCAAAGGCAGAATCCATGTGACTTTGGATGCTGAGATGCTACACGGTCTACACTTTCTAAATTGAGACTTAGTAGACCATAACAAAGGCAAAATATTTATAGTTAGCATTGTCAGAGAATTTATAACAATAACCAATTGACATACCTCTGATTGCAAATGCTGTTCAATCCAGATCTTAGTATGGAATCAAGACTCAATGACATACAGAAGGTTTTGCATCTTGTAAAGCCTATTGGCTTTTAAAAATGCACTAATACTACAAAATTTAGGGCAGCATAACATTGAGAGCTTAGCTGACCTATAAATGAAGTTTCAGTACATCTCAGATTCCATGTGGATAACAGACATGGAACTTGCAAAAGGTTAACAGATGACTTTCCAAACATTCTGCATGCTGTCACCCTAGAAGATTCAATCAGTTTTTTTTTCCCCACAAATTTAATTTCAAACAAAAAAGCATATACAATGCATGATAAAATTATTTGTCAATACAAATGTTCTCAATGGTACAGTAAGAATGTCTACTGTACACAGAAAGAAGGAAATTGTAATTTAAGGTGGGATGGATTTTAGTAATGTTGACGGCATTGTGAGGAAGACATTGTGAGGAAATTTTGACTACTGCAGGTCACACGGAACCCTTGTAGCCATGTACATTTACAACAAATACATCAATGCAGACAGTGACACAACATGACCTTGGGAACACAACAGATTTCAGACAGAAGCTTCGACTCTGCAAGTCTGTTAGGGTTATTTTGGAACAGGGTATGCACAACCAGTCTTCATCGTTCACTAATCAAAGGCAGAGTTTAATCGTCATCACTCTAATATTGATGAAATGATCAAGCCAAGCTTGGATGCAGCACAGCTTACCTTCCTCATCAGATGAAGACCCGTCCTATAATGATAATAACAATAATAACAATAATACAAACTGTGCTCTTTGTAAATTTTGAATGGTACATGCACCATATATGAAATAATAATAATAAGCTGTTGAAAAGCACCAACTGTAAAATAATATTGCCTCTGGCCAAATGTCAAAAGAGCCATGAAAATGCTAAATAGCTTTGATGCTCAGATTTATATAGCTTCTTTTATACCGTGAATGGACGTAATCTGAAGTGTTAGCACTCTTTCTAAAATCACCCCAACAACTTTTTTTTTTTGCTTTTTTAATTTAAATTAGGCTTGTGCCGACATCAAATATTCACAGCGCCTGTAAAATTAACCAACATAATATTGCTGAATATTATTAGGCATAGCAAAACACAACCTATAATACCTAGTATAAAATAGTTCTTGAAGACGTATTGTATGGCAGTATTTTAAAAAGAGCAACACAGTAAAATATAATTTATGTTTTCTATGCACATGTGAATATGAAAAATGGAAAGCAGATGGATGGTAAATACAATGACACATTGCCAAACAATTACAAGTTAATATTAAATCCACATGTGCCACTGAACTTTAGGCTGCCTTTAAAAGACTTGTGTGGCTCTCTGGTACTTGCACACAAAATGCACCACATAGTTTGTCATCTGGGTCAAAAAAAAGGACTTTTATGCATTAGCCCAGAAGCAGTAATACCACATTTGCACTGTCAGATATGTCAGCTTAATACTGGACTTTATAAGATTCATTGTTGAATATGAGGGCTTGGCTCCTGTAGCGGGATAGCAAGTTGAATGAACTTTGATAAATATTGCTGCAAAACGAAACACTGGCACAAGCCTAATTCAAATACCCTTCCACTATTTCACAGATACCTCGTCTTTCTCAGACCTACCTTTGGTTTTTCATCCACGATTTGTTGCTGAATGTCCTTGTACTTCTCCAGAAGTCGTTCCTGTCTTTTGCTCTGAGCATCTTCTAACTAAGGAGGAAATTAAAAACATTATAGTCATAATATTATATTTATATTGCTGTTGGCACTTTATGTGAATCACGTGTCTTGTATTTAATCTGTACATGGCTTGTATATTATGCATTGTCTGTAAATTATATGTTCATTGTTTGTACATTGTGTAACCTGAGAGACACCATTGGCTTGTGCTAAATTCCTTATGTGACTTAACATGCTTGACCAATAAATCTGATTCAGAATATACTATCCTACTTGTTCTGCCATACCATAAAGAAGAAAGACACACGTTATGCCAATAAATGTAAAAGACACCTAAAAAATCACCTACAATGCTTCTAAACCAGAATAGATATATATTTTTGTCATTCAAGAGTTACGATTTCTGACTTTAGAGATTTATATATAACATGTAATAGACTGTTCTAAAGAAACATGTTATTTTGGGTGCGAAACGCATTTAATTGTACCACTGTGCAATTTCTTTCAGATATACAGACCTCCATTCGGAGAACAACGCCACTTGTAAATGAGCAATGAAGCCAAAGAATTTTCTGCAACACTCAGTTAGCAAAAGAAGCCTTATAAACACTGAAAGCATCTCCCACTTCTAATGACTGTAGTAGGCGTTAGAGCAGGTTTTCTAATGATCATAATGCTCATTACCCAATATTTATTTTACCTTGCCTAGAAGGACACCCAAGAAAACTTTGTAGAGCTATGTTACTTCTACACAAGGGCACCGTGGTTGTGGTGGTGAGGGGCGGGGGTTAGGGTGATTCCAAGGGGCTCGGGGGTGACAGGGCCCTAGAAAATTAAGAAAATAACTGGATTGCTCTGAACTGGGGGGCCCAGATGATATGTTTTCATGGGCTCAACATCTTTAGTGATGACCCCTGCTTCTACACAAGCTCTTGATTCACCAAGCTAATTAGTTTTTTTTTCCAAAGTCCATGTGTTCCTTATTGTGTCATTATTATCACTTAAAGAAGTTTTAATCAAGCCCCAGGTACAGACCCGATTGTCTGTATTTATCTAAAATCCAAGTGCACAGCAGTTGTTTGTTTTTAAACCTCAGCAATGTCTATGATTCAGCCTGGGTCCCGACAGTCCAGAGCCGTGAAACAGAACTTGTCAGAGTAATGAATGGCCCTCTTCACTCCTCTGACTGCGGCAACGTCTCTGTTCTCGTGCTTCTAGGCTTAAGTGACCCTTTTGAAACCATAGATCACTTTAGTGTCCATAACACAACAAACAAGCTTGTTGTTCCGAGCGGACGGGTGCATTCTCGTTTTAGGTCTTATCTGACTGACTGAAATCAGTTTGTTCGAGTAAATGATCAATCATCATAGTCCAGGTATGGAGTTTGAAATAGCCTGGCTTTCTTCCTGCTCAGCCACACAGGGATTATTCACAACCGTAGTATTAAATACAGTCACTATTCTGCTGACACATAATCTCCCAAACCAAGTAATACATTTGGTCTCCCAAATCTATATATATATATATATGTATGGAGACTATAGAACTGCTAAACTATAAGTTAGAAATAAAGGCAGTAGGCCCCAAATGGCTATTAATCAGATATACATTTTGTGCCTTAAATTGGTATGGCTTTTCAATACAAAAAGCCTTCCTGTTACAATTAATTCCACGTGTTCTTTCTTACATTGTAGGTATATATGTTGTTCATCTGCAGAATATAACCAATCAGATCATTAAAATGTGTTCTATGTACAATGTAATAGTACATCTCATATATATATATTCATTAAACCTAGAATTTAGGCTAAACTTCAATATCTGGCTTCCCAAAAGTGTCTTTAAGTTAATTATTTATAGATTCCTATGCCTTTCATTCTGTTTTCTGCTCACAGTCATATAGCCCCGAGCCATAAGTTCAACAGTGACCTAGATATATGCCCTAAAACAGGATCTAGATACCCATAGATACTCTAGATATTCATTTTCCATTATTTTTCTAACTTTCTTAATCTCCAAATCAAAAATACTGTAAATCACTTTTCTGCTGTTTTTCTTGCATGGCAAATATTGCTTTGCAAATTTTAATTAAATAGTACATTTGAATGTTAGTTATTATTTTGTTCTGCTGATTCTCAGGTCTCCGTCATGTCTTCTGCTCCTTGTCTTTCTTTTCGATGCTAGTGTCCTTCTATTAAGCATGCTTCAATATGCTAGTATCCTCCTGTTTCGCATGCTTCAATATGCTAATATGCTAGTGTCCTCCTATTAAGCATGCTTCAATATGCTAGTATGAACAATGCCAAAATTTCAAACAAGGTTGTCTGCAAACTCCACATTCTGGGCCTGAACGCGTAAGTTTGTAACTGTATTCCAGTGTAATTGGGTTCTCATCACCAAGGACTGAACATGGTCTATCAGATCCTCCTCCCTGGTCAAAAGGGTGCAATGGACCTAGTATTCCCTAAGGAGTTTAAAGAGAGCCCACCTGTCCCGCTGGTATATTTCTGCTGAGAGTATCCTGCACTACGGCTACAGCACAGGTTACCAGCTAAGCTGCTGATCAGAAAGCCCTGCAGTGACTCATTGGCCTGCAAATGGCAGACATCTATGACGATGTTTAATAGACACCAGCAATAGTCCACTGGTAAAGGTTATAGATGACAAGTTACTGTTCATGCACCATGCACTGTAGTGCACTCCAAAGTTACTGTATAACAATATAGTTCCATGCAATATCCAAACCAGTTAAGTAAAGTACTCTTGTGTCTGTTCACAACTGTACTTTGTTCATAGTACTTGAATAGCCCAGTATCCATCGCCCAATACTTCTCTGTCCTGTGATTTGTGTCATGCACTTTGCCTTTTCCAGCAATTTTTTTGTGCACTTTACTCTGCCCCCTACTTTGTGCTTAGTCTACACTTTCATGCCAAGTTTTACTGATCTTTTTCCCTATTTTATTTACACTGTTGCACTCTGCATCATCTCAACTGTAATGCAACTCTCACACTCAATTCAATCCTTATATATCTAGCATCCAGATGCTATATCCTGGCTCCTGCCTTCTTTGAATTCGAATTTTGCGTAATTACTTACTTACTCGTTGTTTATCCACTTACCCGTTTGATGTGCTGTACCACCTCATTAACGTAGGATCTATTAATCTCCAGTTTTTCTCTGCCAAACACATAAAAGAGAGTTAAAGACACATAAAAGAGTGTTAAAGACAGAAACCAAACTGCTTAATTGGGAAAATATACCTGAGCACACATAGCTAATTAAGTGAGCTGGTGGTGAAACTGAACAAATGTCTGGAATATGACAGATTTGGGAACCAAAGCGACATTCTTCTAGCCATCCATGATAACGTTAGAATGAATTTTCTTTAGCAGACTAAAGCTTCAGTCATCACTGCAAAAGTGAAAGCATGTGAAAGCAATTAGGCTCTAAACACAGCATGGCTCTGCGAAGGGCAGCCATTTTGATCCGGTATTTAATTATATTTGCATCAGATATAGCTGCAAACTGATATAAATCCACTTCTACAGTATATTGGTGTGTGATGCCCTGCCTTGTGCCTGTAGCTTCCAAAACAGGTCAAGCAGTTACAGAAAACAGATGGATGGATGGAAGGATTTCTGGAAAAAGTCAAACCCTTCAGATCTTCTCACTGAGCATCTGACTTACTCCTCAGTCAGGTGTTTATCTTTTGATTTGGCTTCATTCAGCTTCTCCTGTCTTTTTTTGTCCATTCTCTTTTTCAAATCTTTTTTCTCCCTTTAAAAATTAAAATGTAATTATAGCAATAATATACATCAATAAGTAGTTTTCAGGTGTGTATACTGTATATAATTAAATTGCATTTGTGACGTTAAAATCATAGGAGTCTCCCTCTTTTAGCAGCGTCAAAACAAAAACATAACCCTCACTTACTTGTCACACATCTCTTTCAGCTTCTTTAGTTGATTACTTTGACACTCCTCTGTCACTAAGGTTAGTTTCTCCATGAGCTGTAAAACATAATAAATTATATGTAGGGACCAGAAAAAGATGTCAAATCAAGCAGAAGACTTAAATGATTTCTGAGTGTTAACCTAAAAATCAGGCTGCCTTCGACGTTTACTCTTATACATTTTGCATTCCGGCACGCGAAGATGGTTTCTGGAGTAATGGCTACCTGCTTAATGTGTTCCCGCTTCTGGTACTTTTCGCTGTAGTACTGCTCCTGTCGGAGACTCAGCAGCTGCTGCTGCTGCTGCTCTTTCAGCTGGGTCAACGTCTCGCCGTTCTCCTGATCCAGCGCTGACAGCTCGCGCTCGATGGAGGACGGCTCCTGGTCAGATCCTGGCGACGTGCACCTGCAGCACAGAGAGATAACGCCGTGTGGGGGGGGGGCACTATTAGTGACAGCCATCACAGAGGCTAAAACTATAGTTCCAGAGCTTGCAATACTGCAAAACAGTACTTCTGATTACTCTGCTTGGGGTTGTTACCACATAAATATGAATGAAACTTAATCTGGATATAAAAATGTAGTGAGTGTGCCAAACAAAATCATATATGCAAAGAAAGCTTAAGTGTCATAAACCCCCTCTGACAAAACTGTGAAAGTCACACAGCCACACAAATCTAACCAATCAATGCCATTTAGAAAAAGCAATACCGTAGGAAAATAGATTAATCTCACAAGCTTCAGTGACATTCCAGTCATATAGTAACCTTAATTTGTTTAACACTTTTATTGAAAGTGGTGTAAAAAGCAGGGTCAGCTAGTCTCTGGAGCAGTTAAATGGTTAATAAGGGCCTTGCTCAAGGGCACAATGATGACATCACTCTACAGATCAGGAGACGTGAACCGGAAACCTTCTGATCACAAGCACACTGTGCCACCACCGTCCCCCCCACAGATAAACAAAAGAAAAACAACACTTTGTGAAGAAACCTACCTACCTTTTCTTACCATCTTTTTTTGCAGATTTTTGGAGGGCGCCCCGTCTTCGGGTGTAGTCGTTCTGGAACTCGTTGTATTTAGCAGTGTGGTCTTTGATCATCTCGCTGGTCTTCTTATGATGCCTCTTCACCAGCTCCTTCATCTCCTTATAGTGTTTTCTTTGCTCTCTAATATACGTTTTTTGTTGCTTAAGCTCCTCCAGAGTCTTGGGCTCCACTTCTGAAATGTTAAGCATATTATGATGATGATTGATTGTCATTGTAAATAAGAAACTGTTCTTAATGCTTTGCCTGGTAAAATAAAAGTTAATGAATGAATTAATTATTATTATCGTTATTATAATTAATGATAATAATGGCATTATTAATGGACATAATAAGAATAATGATAACAACAACAACAACAATAATAATAATCATAATAATAAGGAAACTACTGTCGTCCTGTTTTGCGGTTGACTTCTTCTTAATAGTCTGTCATCAGAACGCTAAATTTCAATACAGCAATAGGTTCCATGATGTTCGCGGTTTTCTTGCTCATCCTTTTGCAAAGCAGGATTATGCATAACTTTGACAAACAGTTTCAAAATTTATTATATTTTTGTTTTATGACAAAAACTTATGTTGATGCTGAATGTAACTACAATAGGAATACAAACACACATATATTTATGTAAATTTCATATATTGCATCAAAATTCGATTAAGCCCAGTTTGATTTTAAACCTCTTGCTTGCTTATTTTTTAAAGGCAAGCTAATAGTAAAATTGCACCTGTAGAGACAAAGTTACGTTTATCCACGCTGTTATCTGACCCGTATCAGAAGATCCTCTTACCTGTGAGGACACTCTGTATGAGGTCTTCAGTTTTCACTGCAGGCTTAGCTGACACTAAAACACATGAAGTTCATATTTACACAATCCTGGTTTGATTTCTTAGGGAAAGAGACCACATCATTTTCAATCTGATACTCATAGTTAGTTTTTAACAATAGTTGGGGTGTACCTGTCGGCGGCGCCGGCTGAGTCACATGCGATACGGCTTTGGGGGTGACATTAGCTACATGGGTGACACCGTTCTCCGAGGTGACTGGCTTGGGGTCATTTTTTGGCTCGGGGGGCTGGTCAGCCCCTGGCTCAGCCTAAAAATAAACACCACACAGAAACAAACTAATCTGTGTTGACAGCACCCAGCTTTGACCCCATGAACAATTAATACGATTACAAAAATGCTAAAGAGCACTAGTAAATAAAATAAAGGTACACACAAAATAGATAAATCAAAATACCTTCAGCATTACATTTAAGTTCAAGTAATCAAACCTCCTTGCTGACATCCTCCTCCTCTTCCTCTAAAGTCAATGCTGCCAGCTGTTTGGCTCTCTGCTCCATTAAATTCACATATCTGATTGGGTTTGACAATGCCTCGATGACATCTAGATAAAGACACCAATATCAGCACAGGGCTCAGCCCTGAGTCACGGCAACCAGGACAATGAAAATTAAGAATTTTTTAAAGTGCCTGAGCACAGAAAAACGTTCAAATGACAATTTAAGGTAATTCTACAATAGTAATGATACTCTGGACATTTAACAGGTAGAACTGCCTGCAGTGTTTGGAAGGTGGATGAACACAATCGCGAAATCAAACAGATAATGTTCGGATACCGAAACTTACCGGCAAATGTGTCTGGTACATAATCCTTGACTTCGATGTAGACAAATACAGCCGGCAGCACCAAATTCTGGTTCTTCTCATTCCTGAGGCCAATGTAGCGATAACCTGAAATAGAGAGATACAGTCTAGTAGTGCAGCAATATCTGTGCAGGTAATAATTGTATCTCAAAAACCATATGGTTTGCTACCTGGTCGGATCGCAGACACAGGAATGATGCGATGGCCAATGAACTTTCCACCTTCCTCAAACACCGCTATCCTCAGAGAGGCCAAAGTGGGCAGGACAACCTACAGAATGTCACATGTAGCTCACATGTATGCATGACATTCAGCATTATTCCATTACCGTATTCTTTAGAGAAAATGGCGAACAATATAAAGCAGTCTCACTTTCTTAAACACTATAGGCTCTTCGTCCCACACGGGGTTGATTGCGTTCCCTTGCGAGGTCTTGGTTTTGAACGCTTTTCTCCTAGTGTCCACCGGCAGACCAAACATGTCGATTTCCGCATAGGTGCCGACTTTCTTATCAGTCAAAAACTGCCCAGATATAATCTGTGGATATACAGAAGACTTTAACTGTTAAAATGATATGACAGGATATTTGTAATAAACAGTAGTAGCAGTTGCCGTTTGTGTCAAAATAAACAAAATAAATGTGTATTCTGAAATATCTATTCATTAAAGTCCTCAAACATATTTTAAATATACAGATTGCAGTATGTAATCCATCCATCCATCCATCCATCCATCCACCTTCCACAAGTACAGGGTACAGTAAGGAGAACATGCAAACTCCATGCTTCAAACCCTGAGCCCTGGCAGTATGACACATCAGTGCAATGATATATATGCATGTTAAATTTTCTAAATAATGATAATCAACATCACAAAATAAAAAATAGATTTTGAATGAACAATACTCTGATATATTATAGCCTGAGAACTTCCTGAGTGTGAAGATATTCTGATTCACCTTGACTGACAAGGTGTTTGCTACAATTCCATCCACGGTGGTCTCGGTGAAGGGGTCAAAGTGCTTGTCGTGCCGCCTCATAAACTCTGGCTTTAGCCGGTAGCCACTCTTTCCGTTAAACTCGTACATGCCCAGGTTTAGCTGCATGGGGAGGTCTGCACGCCAAAGACAGGAAGTCAGCAGAAGAGCGACATCACAATGAACATTTCAGTATCTTTGGCTCTAAATCTTTCAGCACTTTCCTTTAATAGACGTTGAAGGGTCACAGCAGGGGTATGGATACCCTGGCAGATTCAGGGGGCCCAGCGCTTTACAGCGCCTCTTGAATATGTAAAATTATATAATGTAAGATTTAACTATTTAAACCAAGTAACACACCACCTGTATCATGAATGTCAAACATCTGAGTTTGAATGTTTAACAAATTTAACCAGCTACTTCCCCGCTAATGATTGGATTTATCCGAATGCTCAGGGGAGTGGTTCTGGAAGCAAGGGGGTGTGTGATGTTTTTGTCAGGGGGGGGCAGAATATCTAGCTATGCCCCTGCAGAGGGACATAAGACCATGCTTAATGAAGAGGAGATCTCTCAGTCAGTCCTGCTCATTGGAATATGTAAGAACGATGGGTACAGCATTGTCCACCCCTGCTGCCAGAAGCAGCCTGTACACCCCAAGGAAGTTTATTTGAAACCCACACTGTTCTCTCAAGCATTTTATTTTCAATTTGTGACCTCATTGGCTTCCCACTACACCATCTGCTGCCACAGAACTGGCAATTCATTTTAACCTTCTCGAAGCGCATCCTGTACTGCGACAACTGTCAACCCCAAATCTATTTTCAAGATGACGGCAACAGAGCACCCCTAGAAAGACATGTAGTACTGTCTTACCTATTGTCTGGAAGTTCAGAGCCACTAACTGACAGCCTGCGTTCCAGAATACTTGAGGCATGTAGTTGGAAGAATCCACACGTGTGCCCTTAGGATAGAGTCGGCTAAGCTGGAGTTTGTTATATCTGAATTCAAGTCAAGGAGAATGTGGGACACGTTTATCATTATTAATAGAATGATTAGTGTTGACAGCAATACTCTTGAAAAAGATTTAAAAATATATCAAAGAACAAAAGGACTGTGCTGCAGTTTCTTCAGTTGCAATGACATATGTGTGCTGATTTCTGTCACAAACACTCTTCAAATTTATGTTTAATTACAGCTAATAAATGCCAGTCTTTCACATCAAAATAATAAAAAAAGTATATTGTTGCATGTGATTTTGGGGAAAAAGAGCACATGCGATTGAATTCCAATCAGCAATTAAGGCACTATGCTTGACGCCTTTATTCTAACGCCCCTTTATGTGTTTAAGTGTGAGTCAAAATTGTGTCTTTTCCATTGTACTTATAGTGCATGCAAGTGAACAGTTTTGAAACCTAAATTAACAGGATAATTCATCCAGCAGAAAATTACACAAAATATCCCGCCTTTCTTTGCAAGCAGCAATGATCAAAGGATTGGCATTTTTGGACTCATTTATAGTTATAACCTGAAACAAAGAGATTTTAATGAACAATCAAAAACACTGATCAGTGGTAAAACGCTGGACATTGTGAAAATACTGATGCAAGAGAACAATAAAAAAGACACAGAAAAGCAAAGGGCCTTTACTGTGCACGATGATTAAATATCACAGTAAAACACTATATTACTGTTATTATGAAATAAGTATTGTGCGAGAACGCTTTGACTTTTTTAATAGTTACTGAACTAAAGTGAAATGAAGTCAAACTCCATACTGAAGGATACTCAACAAACTCCACTGGGGTCTTTGTGAGCTGTTCTAGGGCTTTCGTTTCCACAAACGAAGACATTTGGTAACTACGGTTACTTTCTGCAAAGAAAAAATGTATATGCAACAGTGCAATATTAGTTCTTCCATAAAAGACCAAAAGTAAGTGAGGCTAGTGCTTGGAGATGTTTGGATGTGTGTGTGGCTCACTTTTGGAAACCTCAAAGGAGTGAAACTTGGTGGGCTGGATGTAATTCACCAAGGTGGACATTTCCTCTGTGGCCACGGCCTCCCTTCCCGCCGTTCCCTGCATGTCACAGACAAACATTTAGGTTGATTGTTGGTTTCACAGAGCAAAAATCAATCAGCCAGTAAAGCATCTCAGCTAAATGACCCATTACAGCAGTAGCAAATTTATTACACCTAGTTAATGTCATGACAAACATATTGTTAACAATTGCGCGAATAAAAACCCAAATTTTGAACAATCAGCTAATGTTGTTGTCTATTTTTTATATATCGTATAAATATTCCATACCTCATCCATTGATTTCTTACAGTCTTCATCATCATCATCATCCTCATCACTTTCTGCCTCTACGTCACCTGGAATGAAAAGTCAAAATATAAATATTATTTTTCAGACTTTATAACTACTAAAAAAAAATCAGACAATGTCTTTCTAAGCTTTGAATTTAATTATTAAAACACACAGAATTGCATTTACTTGTTTGACAATTAAAGAGTTATTATAACATAACATACTACTTCCAAAGATAATGTCTACTAATATGGAATCTAAAGAGGATATTCTTCAGTCATAATATTCTTTTAATTAAGTTTTTAAAATGTTATCCTCCTGTGATATCTGCCACGCGACATCTGAGCCACTGCATCTTATCTATTCAGCTCAATAAAGTCCGTCTCCTTATTCTCTTGAGAGACTGATCTCATTCATAATTTATGAAATGGCTCTATTTGTGGGTGGGGGGGGGGGGGTATACAATATCACCTGTTTGACTGTAGAAACAAAGGAATCGTTGTATATTCCTTCACTTTGGATACATATTTTGTACAGTGAATGCAAAAAGTAACAGTACGACAACACGTTACTTTTGTAATTTAAGTTAATGAAAGCACATTGTGGTGCACGAACGGAAGATTCCACCACTAGATGGCAATGTGGTATAATGTTCAATGATGTCTGAGAAGCACCTGAAATCTCAGATGGCAAATGATGATTGTAATAATGATAGATGCAGAATTACATTTGAAATTTAATTTTTAGCTGTTCACGTACTATAAAACAATTCTCTGTGCAACCACAGTACCATTTGTTGTCTCAAAATGACATCAATGTAAAAACTATTTTAAATAACATACATACATGATTATACCTCGATACCTCAAGATAAAAGAATTAAAAGAAAAAGGTTCCCTTAAGTTTACTATTCTTTCCTTTAGCTTCCATTTATTATTGTATGATTTCCTGTGATTTTCTCATCACATTATACTGTTTATTGTCATATGTACTTTGTACTTTGATAATTAAAGAGTTATTATAACATAACATACTACTTCCAAAGATAATGTCTACTAATATGGAATCTAAAGAGGATATTCTTCAGTCATAATATAATAATATGACAATAAACTTCAACTAAAACCACTGAATTTTACAAAGCTGAACAGAAACCATGAAACGGAAAAACAGGACTGCTTATGATTTTTTTTTTTATGCTCCAAAAAAACTCCAAATTCCTTGACAGAGTACATTCCATTCTGCTCCACATATACTGTACTTTTATATAGAGAAATTACTGCTACAGAAACTACTGCTACTGATACTATCTGTCCCTTTCCATCACTGATCTATCACAGGGCACGTACAGTCACACATAAAGGGCAATTTACAATCACCCACTCACCTAACTATAATTTGGGGACTAAAGGCCTTTGCACACCAAGTCCAGTTTTTATATGCGTTTTTTTTATCTGTCATCTGATAAAAATCGTTATATGCAGAAACCTTGTACACTGGATCCAATACGTTTTATTATTCAAAAATTGCAGAAATTCGCAATATGAAGCAAAATAAAGTCATCAAGCAGTGGGGATGATTTTGTGACCCTTTCACTTCTGAGCAGAAAAAAAAGAGAAAATACTGGGTCCATCCAATCCTGGGAAGCCATCAAGAACAGGGAGAATTTCACCTGCTGATACGAAAACGACGGAATTATCCCAATCATTTTAAGGTATATTTCTGAATGTCAGCGGTCCAAACTGAGGTGCTTTCACACCACAAGAATTTTTTTCAGGATCCAGAGCTTTTTTCCAGTACCAGGAACTTTTGACATGTTTACACTGCAGGAACTCAGCCCAACTATTGTTCCTTGGAGGCAGTTCTGGAACTCTCTCTTTTAGTACCTACTCCAGACTAAGGTACTTCTCGTTCAAACACGAACTACTAGGGAGGCGCTTACAGCAGTAGCTTGCTGATTGGTTAATCACAAGCACCGCCCATAATTTGGAAGTTACTTGGAAGT